>NW_022631137.1:3288315-3488669 GCF_010015895.1 Lontra canadensis | reverse complement strand
CTTTCAGACCACGTGTTTTCTCTGAGCTGCAGACGCAAGAGAGCTGGAGTGAGGGAGATGGCAGCTTTTGTGGCCACTGAATGTTTGGGGGCCGGCCTCTCTCTTCACGCATCAGCCCACTGAGCCCTGGTGACAGCGCAGGAAGTAGCAACTGATAGCGTAACGAAGTCATGTGAGGGCTCAAAGTCACTCGGTGAGGGGGCAGATGGGGCTGGGACAAGAACAGGGCCGGGGCACTGGGGACCTGACTCATAACTACTGTGCACTCTTGGACTTGGGGGAAGGGAATGGTGAAGGGGGCTGGGAATTCCCTTCTTGGTCCTTCCCCAGCATGGCCGTCCCCTGGGCCCCTGACTCATGGTCTCCTGCCTCTCTCTCTCTCTCCCCTCTGCTCCCAGGAACCAGAAGATGTGCTCCAGAATCCCCCTGCGCCTGCTGCTGCCGCTGCTGCTGCTGCTGCTGGCCCCAGAGCCCGGGGTGCGGGGCTGCCCATCCGGCTGCCAGTGCAACCAGCCACAGACGGTCTTCTGCACCGCCCGGCAGGGAACCACTGTGCCCCGCGACGTGCCACCCGACACAGCGGGCCTGTACGTCTTCGAGAACGGCATCACCACGCTCGACGCAGGCAGCTTTGCCAGCCTGCCGGGGCTACAGCTCCTGGACCTGTCGCAGAACCAAATCGCCAGCCTGCCCAGCGGGGTCTTTCAGCCGCTCGCCAACCTCAGCAACCTGGACCTGACGGCCAACAGGCTTCGCGAGATCACCAACGAGACCTTCCGTGGTCTGCGGCGCCTGGAGCGCCTCTACCTGGGCAAGAACCGCATCCGCCACATCCAGCCCGGGGCCTTTGACACGCTCGATGGCCTCCTGGAGCTCAAGCTGCAGGACAACGACCTGCGGACCCTGCCCCCGTTGCACCTGCCGCGCCTGCTGCTGCTTGACCTCAGTCACAACAGCCTCCCGGCGCTGGAGCCTGGCACCCTGGACACAGCCAATGTGGAGGCGCTGCGGCTGGCCGGCCTGGGGCTGCGGCGGCTGGACGAGGGGCTCTTCAGCCGCTTGCGCAACCTCCACGACCTGGACGTGTCTGACAACCAGCTGGAGCGCGTGCCACCCGCCATCCGGGGCCTGCGGGGCCTGACACGCCTGCGGCTGGCGGGCAACACCCGCATCGCTCAGCTGCGGCCCGAGGGCCTGGCCGGCCTGGTGGCCTTGCAGGAGCTGGACCTCAGCAACCTGAGCCTGCAGGCCCTCCCGCACGAGCTGTCGGGCCTCTTCCCCCGCCTGCGGCTCCTGGCGGCCGCCCGCAACCCCTTTAACTGCATCTGCCCCCTGAGCTGGTTTGGGCCTTGGCTACGGGACAGCCACGTGGCACTAGCCAGTCCAGAGGAGACACGCTGCCACTTCCCTCCCAAGAATGCCGGCCGACTGCTCCTAGACCTCGAGTATGCAGACTTTGGCTGCCCAGCCACCACCACCACAGCTACGGCACCCACCACAAAGCCCGCGGTGTGGGGGCCCACGTTCTCCCCTTCCAGTCCGGCCCCCACCTGGCTCAACCCCACGGAGCTGGTCACCGAGGCCCCCAGCCTGCCCCCTGCAGACCCGCCCACGGTGCGGCCTCCACCCCGGCCCCAGGACTGCCCAGCCTCCGTTTGTCTCAACGGCGGCACCTGCCACCTGGGGGTGCAGGGGCACCTGGAGTGCCTGTGCCCTGAGCTCTTCGTGGGCCTGTACTGCGAGAGCCGCGCGCGGCAGGGGCCCCCGGCCAGCCCGGCCCCGGCCACGCTGCAGCCACCGCAGCCCCCGGCCCTGGGCATCGAGCCGGCCAGCCCCACCTCCCTGCGCGTGGGGCTGCGGCGCTACCTGCAGGGCGGCGCCCTGCAGCTCAGAAGCCTCCGCCTCACCTACCGCAACCTGTCAGGCCCCGACAAGCGACCCGTGACGCTGCGCCTGCCCGCTTCCCTTGCCGAGTACACGGTCACCCAGCTGCGGCCAAACGCCACCTACTCCATCTGCGTCAGGCCTCTGGGCGTTGGGCGAATGCCCGAGGGCGAAGAGGCCTGTGGGGAGGCCCGCACACCCCCCGCCAGCCGCTCCAACCACGCGCCTGTCACCCAGGCCCGAGAGGGCAACCTGCCGCTCCTCATCGCTCCTGCCCTGGCGGCCGTGCTCCTGGCCGCGCTGGCGGCCGTGGGGGCGGCCTACTGCGTGCGGCGGGGGCGGGCGGCGGCGGCGGCTGCGCACGGCAAAGCACAGCTGGGGCCCGGCGCTGGGCCCCTGGAGCTGGAGGGCGTGAAGGCCCCCTTGGAGCCGGGCCCTAAAGCGACTGAGGTCGGTGGGGAGGCCCCACCCAGCGGGCCCGAGTGTGAGGTACCACTCATGGGCTACGCAGGGCCCAGCCCCCAGGGGCCCCTCTCCGCCAAGCCCTACATCTAAGCCTGGGAGCAACGAAGCTGCGAGGCCGGGCTCAAAGCCCCGCTGGGACCCGCCGGCGCCCTCCTGCGGCCAGACCGAGGAAGTTCTCAGATCCCTACCGGGGGGACACAGCTTGGTGGGCACTGTGTGACCACAGCAAGACCCCGCCCCTCCGTCTCCTCATCCATGAGATCCTGGGACCCAGGATTACCTGGGTCCACCTCGAAGGTGCCCCCCAGCCTGCGTGCCTACGAGGAGGGCGTCTGCCCTGTCCTCTGCAACGACAACCCCTGGGGAAAGGTGGGGCGTGCCCTGCCGTGTGCTGGTAACACAGGCCCAGGGCTGCCAGGGCCCCCCTCCCAGGGAGACTCTGGGGGCCAGTGAAGGAAGCCCCCAGAAAGACAGCAGAGGGAGAGTGGGGCTGGGGATGGGGCGTAGGGTCAGCCTCAGCCCCAAGGAGCAAAGGAACAAAAGAAACTGGAAGGACAGACACTTTAGGAACATGTTTTGCTTTGGTTTTTAAAAATATATTTATAAGAGATTCTTTCCCATTTATTCTGGGAAAATGTTTTTCAAACTCAGAGACAAAGACTTTGGTTTTTGTAAGACAAACAATGATATGAAGGCCTTTTGTACGAAAAATAAAAGATAAAGTGAGTCTGTTTCTCTGGCGTAGCCCAGGGTACCTGGGCTGGGTGGAGGGAGGGTGGGCATAAAGGGATAACTCTCTCTGGGGGAAGCTGGGGGCCAGGAACCCTCTCCCCAGTGGGCACCAGGCCCTGATCAGCAACCCCTGGGCTTAGGAGGGCTTCCCAACCATGCCAGGAAGGGTGGCCCTTCCAGGTACCCTGTGCTGGGCTATCTCTGCCCAGCCTCAACCAGAGCGCCTGGTGCAGCCTCTCAGCTGAGACTGGGATGCAGGCAGGAGCAGAGCTGGGAGCTGAGCAGCTTCTAACCTCAGAGAAGAGGGACACGGGGGCAGCCTCACCCCACCCAGGCCCAGTGGTCTGCCAGGAGGAACTGTAGTGCTCCTGGGAAACTGGGGAAGGCTCATGGCAGATAAAGGCCAAGAGGGTCCCCAAGGAGCCCTCCTTGGGGAAGGGCCTGATAGGCATTTCACTGCCTACCTTCATCTGTGAAGGGTATACCTAGAACTGTGTCCTGCAGGCCCCCACAGATGGTGGTGAGCCAGGCAGAGCACACAGCCCAGCCCTCCCTGCAGTTCTGACAACCTTCTGCGTGGGCTCAGGCTAGGAAACCATGCTCCCCGCCTCTTGCTCCAGCAGCAAAGAGGGGTCTTAGTGGAGGGGTAGCACAGATTCTGAATGACAGGAACCGTCTGGTGATTGGAGAGGAAGGGCCAAGCCAGGGCTGTGATGGCACTTGGGATGTGCCAGGCTTTCCAGAAACCCCGGAAGTGGGAGTGTTTTCCAGGAAGGCCATAGACTGTGCGCGGGCAGGGCCAGGGATGCAGGACTGCAGCTCTGGCCTGGACTGGGTGCTGGGAGCTGGGAAACAAGAGCGCTAGCACAGCACCTTCTCCCATGACCCTGAGACGGGAGGCAAAGGGGGCCCTGAGGCCACAGAGAGGCGTGGCGAGCACTAAGCAAGCCTCCCCGAGGCCCCATCCTGGGTCCCCTCTGTGGGTCACGGCCCCTGGGCCCCATCAGCCTCGCCCTGCATGGAAAGCGGCTGCTCAGCCAGGCCTGGGGAGCAGGCCCTGTGGCTCAGGGCATTGATGTCAGCGCCGAGTCAGGCCCAGCCACGCGAGGCTCTGGATTCAATTAGCGGCTGCTGAGGGTTCTGGCACGGGAAGGGAGGAGGTAGGCGGTGGGTCGTGGCGGGCAGAGGATGGTGGTAGTGAGCCTGGGTGGGGCCCCTTCTTCCTGAGGCAGCGGTGGGCCAGGTGGATTTCCTGTGAGCCTGGGTCCCATTAGGGGAGCGGCTATGGCAAGGCCTGCCCTCCCCCTCAGCAGCCCTGTCAAAGGGGCCATTGTGGGCCTGTGGGCTGCTGCTGAACACAGCATTAGCTGTTGCATAAATGTTTTCATTGCAAAGCCAAACCTGACCTAGTGAGATGGTAGGGGGTGGGGTGGGCAGGCGGGACCCAAAGATGGGCTGAATGCTCACTCCAGCCCTCCCAGAAAGGGTATCTGGGGTGTCACATCAGATCAGGGGCTGGGGGAGTAGAGGGAGGCCCAGGGGCAGAGTGGAGACCAAGCCAAGATGCAACCCTTACTCAGGGCAATCCCAGTGGCCCCAGGCCAGGGTCCAGGGACAGATGTAGGGAGATGCCAGTGGGATTGTTGGGTCCTTGCTGCTGCAGGCCCTGTGCCACATGGACTCCCATTAACGCCCAGCAAATGCCCTACAGAGAGAAGCACCGGCTGGGAGAGGTGAGCCAGCAGCTTGCTCAGGGCAGGCGGGGATAGGATCCTGACAAAGGCACCCTGGCCCAGTCCTGGGGCTGCCAGCCATGCTGGCCTCCAGGAGATGGGTGGGGCCGCCATGAAGAGCAGAAGCTCTCTGGTGTGAAGCCCCAGAGACTGAACCCCAGCCTCCACCCTGCGTGGACTGGCTGCTGCGGTGACCTCAACAGATAATGAACTTCTCTGGCCTCAGACGCGTCTTGTGGATGGCGAGGAGATATGTCCCCCTCTGCCTGGCGCCCGTGATGGGTCCAGCTGACCTTTCACCCACCCAGAAGCATCGCCCCGAGACAGTGTTTCCGCACCTCCCAGTCTACAACGGGAGCTGCTCCTTCAGTGCCAGGCCCGCCCTGCCACTTACCCTCCCACCTCCACCCTGCCCGGAGCTTGGCTTCACGGACAGGCCCCCGATGCCTTGCTCTTCCAACCATGGCATGTCTCCTCTGAGTGAGCCTTGCTCCACGGACCATGGGGATGAGCAGGGAGGAGGACACAGGTGGGAGCCATAACAGAAGCCTCTGGGAGGGTCGGCCCTGGGCGCTCCCTGGGAGACGACAGGGAGAGGTGTGTGCCTGATCCCCGGCCCCCTCTAGCTTTTAAAAGAACACTCCCTGTTCTGCTCAAATTGAGAGGGAAAATCTGTAAAACAGAGAAGAAATTGAAGAGGTACAGTGGAACTCCATGGCTGTCTCCGCATCTGACACCCGGCATGCTTCCCATCTACAGTCCAGATCACTGAGCAGAGCTGACACCCAGGGGAGCCCGAGGGGTTCCGCCACCACACGGGGCTGGAGAGTCCCCACTCGCCTGCCAAGGGTGTGGCCTGGCAGGGCAGGGGCCAGGCCTGGGGGATGGAGGGGGCGGGACACAGTCTGGCCACCCATCTGGGAGTGATTTGAGAAATTCCAGGCCCTGCTGGCCCTGCGAAGCTATTCTTAACTGCTGTAATTACAGGGTCAGCCTTGGCCAGTGGCACCGTGGGGTCTGGGCATCGTTAACTCCTCCAGGGGCCATGCTGGGGATGGGGGGGGCTGCTCTGCGGGGGAGGGGGACCCATCAGGGGCCAGGGGTGGAGCCTGGAAGGCAGGAAGTGGTGGGAGGAGGAGCACTTGATGGCTCACCCTGGTCCCATTCTCCAGGCTGGGCCAGCTCCCTCCTTTTGCGGGGGAGCCGGGTAGGAAAGAGATGGCCTGGCCTGGGGAGGTGTGGAGGATGAGATACGAATGCAGCATCAGGCCTAGGGGCTCTTATTCTTTCAATGCAGGGGCCCCTGGTGACTGCCCCCTCCAAATGCCCAGGGCCCAGAGTAAGCAGAGGCCTTGCACTATGTGGTTCGAAAGCACTGGATCTCACTCAGCTTCGCTTTCCTCATCTGCAAAATGGGCCTCACCAGCCCCCCAACCTCTCCTGGGTTTGTAAGAAGTGATGGGAGTGGAGGGTCACTGCCACCGTTAACCCTTCTCTGGCAGATGCCCTGGTAAAAGAATTCTTAAACGGCAGTCAGGCTTCTTTGCCCTCAAACATGGTCCACGTGACTCCCAGAGCTTGGACAGATCACGAGGCCTTCTGTGACTCAGTTTCTCCAGCCATGAAACAGAAGGGGAAAGGGCTGGACAACCAGACAAGAATGAAAACCCTCTCCTGGCTCTGACCTTCATAGGTCCCTGCCTGGGGAGCAGGTGGGGTTCCCAGAAAGCCCCTCCAACACTCGTGACTGAGTAGGGCAGAGGCTTCTGAAAAGGAACCAGGCCCCCGGCTCCTCCTACCCCAGCCAGGCTGTTCCCCCACTCCCAGCGCCTGTTTCCTCAGCTGTGATATGGGGAGTCATTGCTGACAGCCTCCAGTGCCTAAGCCACAGGGAGCCCAGGCCCCCTGCACAGAGCTGGCTTGGCCAGTCCCCACGGCTCCATCACAGACCCCCCTGCACACACTTCCAGGAGGATGGAAAACTGAGGGGCACTTGCAGTCCCAAGCCGCTTGGGCACACCCACCCCCCACCACACCCACAACCACCAGAGACAGGCGTGTGGCCAGGGCTGAGGAGGTTCCATAAAGCCTGTCAGTCCAAGGCCTGCCTCTCTCTGTCCCTTGTGCCTCCAAGCTTGCCAGCCCGTCTGTCCCCATGTCACCCCATGTCCACCCTGCCATCTACTGAAGCTTTGGTCTCCTTGACCCTCGGTACCGCCAAAATGGCCCCAGCAAAATCAAATACGTTCCCACAGTTCCCACCCATGTGTCTGCCAGGTCATGGTCCCTGCCCCGACACTCTGAAAGCTTGCATGAGCAAGGGCCCCCGCTGTGGCTGGGGACTGGGTGGGATGGGGTCAGGAAGTTCCTCTGCTCAGGCAGAATGGCCTCGCCCCCACAGGCCTGCTGGTGGAGCCTTGAAGGGCCACAACCGGGTTTCTTCTGCAAGACCTCGCAGACGAGCTTGAGCCCCCGACCACTTGGGTGATGAGCCCCTCACTGACAAGGTCTGGGCCGGGCCAGGCTGTGCCACCCACTCGGGCCCCTCCACTCCACAGCTGGCCTTGCCATGGCACGGCAGAGGCCCTCACCCCAAGCGTCCACTATAGGCCTCAAGACATCATTCACACCCTTGACCCTCCCTTGAGCCCAGCCCCAGTGTGCCAACTGCTCCTACCCGGGTGAGGTGTCCAGGCTGAGGGAGGCGAGGGCGCTGGAGAAGTGCCGGGTGTCCCAGAGCTTCACTTCCCGCTCCCGCATCTGCACGGAGGGGGCAAAGAGGGGCTCAGAAGGGCCCATCCCTCAGCCCCCTGGGCTCCCTGGGAAGCCAGCACCTCAGGACACAGCCTGGCACAAGGGTACTTGGCCCAGAGCAGCCCTTGGAGGGTGGGGGGGATGAGTCATGCCAGGCAGGGAGAGTTTGGGTTTTCATGTCCTTCCCCTTTAAGGACCCCTAGGTGACAAGGGACAAGGGGGCGGTTCTGTCCATGGACTCCTGGGAGTGGGGAGGAGGCTGCCACAGTTCCCAGGGTCAGGCTTAGCTATTGCGAATGGAATCTGCCAGTTTTCAGCAGCTGGAGGTCCCCTGGGGTTCCGAGACCCGGCCGCACACAAGGCCGTATATGGACAGGCCTAGAGCTGGCTGGACACCCCTCACCTCCCAGTTGGCCTCATCCCTACCCTCTAGGTGTGGGTGCCCTGCCCATCTGGAAGGGGCCCTACCTGGTTGAAGCCAGTAGACACAAGTTGCTCCTGGGTGCCCGTCCACGCCAGCCGACCATCCTTGCTGTTCCTGTGGGCCTCAGTGCTCTGGAGGAGACAAAAGATGGTGCTGCGCCGCTGGGGTCTCCTGGGGTGGGCCACCTGCCTGAGAGCCCCACAGAAGGCAGGAGGGGCCAGGGTGGTAAGCCCCAGTGGCTGGGGGACAGGGGAGGCCTAGCGTCACGACAGGATGGACCCCAGCCTCACCTTGGCTGAGGACAGCACCGCACCCAGAGGGCTGACCGGCACCACGCTTAGGCTCAGTGCCCCTCCTCCAAAGGGGACAGTAGGGACTGCCTGGCCACAGGGTCAGGACTCAGGGTAGCAGCACACCCTTGTCCTTCCAGGAATCCCAGAGGAGGCACTCAGCGGCCAGTCGTCATCCCCAAGTTCTGGGGATCCCCATGCTTTCGGAGACCCTCATTTCCTCATTTGTGAGTGGGGTTCATGTTCGCAGGGCTATCCAAGGACCGACTGACACTACATGCAAGAGGGACCGGCTGACTGCACATCACGGGAGTGTGAGCATCACAGCCACCTCCTGACTGCCAGCGCCTGGGGAGAGGGCCTGGTGCCAAGCTCTAGGGAATGGTTCTAGGAGAGGGCAGATAAGTGCCCCTCCTCGCTTTCCCCCAGTGCGGGAGCTGCCAGCAGGAAGGCTTCCTGAGCCCAGGGAGAAGAGGCGAGTTCATACCATAGGCGGCCTCGTCCCCAGGGCCCGGGGTGGGGGGGAGAGCCCAAGGAGCAGAGGGGGCCCAGAGGAAATGCAAACAGCTCCCTCCCAGTCACCTCGGCCCCTGGAGCCTGAGACCAAAGACCCTGTTACCAAAAATAGCTCACCCCAAACTGTGGCCAGCTTCCTCCAAGCTTCCCACGATCTCCTTGGGAATGAATGAGGGAGGGAGGTAGCCTGGGAGGAGCTGGCCCAGCGTCCCCTCCCCAGCCCGCGGAGGCGGACCCCAGCGTGGGAGACCCTGGAATGGCCCATGTTGTTCAAGGGGCTTTTCTCACTGCTCCCTTCGCCACTCGGCAGCCGGCACAGGAAGTCAGGGCTGCAGCCTGAGAACCAGGGCCCCACACCCCTCTCCACACACGAGGGGCTGTGGGGCCAGAGCTAGGTCAGCCATGCCCTGACACCCTAGAGGGTGTTACACAGGCCCTCCCTTTCACTGGCGTGCAAATATCCCAGGTGCACAGCAAACCAGACGGCCGGCAAAGCATCATGTGTCACTCATTCGTGCGCCAGACTTGCGAGGTCTCCCCAGGCCAAGCCCCATGCTAGGGACCGCGGTGGGGTGGTTCTCGGATGCTCCTCTGATGGAGAGTCACGTCGTTGGGTGACGCGGGGCTGCTCATTCATAATATGGATGTTCGAGCAGCGTACTCTGCTAGGCACTGGGAATATGTGAAAGTAGAAAGGGTCCCCCGCCTCGCTGACAACACAAGCTGGGAGATGGAGCTGAACCAAAGAGAAATCCCTATGTCCCTGCACGTTATTGTAAGTGCCGGGAAGTGAAGGTTAGGGGCCGCGGCTCTGGGTGAAAAGCTGCCTGGTGACGGACGGCCTCCTCCCAGCGTGACAGCTCTACGCCTCTGTGCCTGTTCCCTCAGCTGGAGAAGGAGCCGTGTAACAGGACCACCCTCAGAGAGCTGCTGTGGGAAGGGTTAACACTGGTGAACGCCCGGGGATTGTCTGGCACATACCCCATATGCATTTTCTTAAAAAGCGTGATAACGGAGTACAATAAAAGTATAATAGAGGGTAGGAAATTAAGGGGACATGTGAGCGAAGGCAGGATCAGCAGGCGTGAGCCAGGCAAGGGGGCCAGCACCTGTGATGAGTGGGGACCTGGGCGAGCAAAGAGGCTAGCGCCACTGCAGGGGGCAGGAGGCAAGGGAGAGGAAGTGCCCCAAAGCCTGCAGGGCGTGCGGGTTGCAATGGAGCATTTTTCATTCAGAAGCATGGGTCAGGGACGGAATCAACCTTGGCCTGTCTCCCATCTTCCTATTTTACACACGGAGAAACCAGAGGCTCAAGGAAAAGACACCTGCCTCAAGTCACCTAGTAAGACAGAGGTCAGCTCTCTGAGCCCCCTGCTCCCTGTGGGCTGGGTGATTGTTCCGTGTCTGTGTAACAGGGACCTGAGGTGACAACAGATGAGGAGACTGAGCAGCTGGTAGAAGCCAGCAGAGTTGGGACCAGGAGGGGCCCCGGGTCCCAGCTGCCTCCCAGCACACACCCCTGGATGAGCTCACACCAGGGGACCCAGGCTGCCCACAGGGTGGTGATGGGCAGGGCACTGGTCTCTGAGGACACTGAAGGCACCAAGGAAGCTGAGATGAGGCGGGAGCTCAGCCTGGGCCCACCATGCCCACTGTTGGCACACTTGGTTCAGTGTGCCCGGGAGCCACAGGAAGCCCCACGGAATGGGGCTGAGTTGGCCTGGGGCTGGGTTGGCCGCTGACCACCTTCTCCTTCCTCTGTCCCCAGATCATTAAAATGATTTGTATTTTAAAACTGACAAGTTCTTCTTCCCTGACCTCAGCGGGACTCAGGGAGGAGGAGCCATCTCTCCAGATGCCCAAATTCTCATTCTCCTGAGCAGAGGAGAGGTCTGGCTGGAACTCAGGCAGTCTGCCACCCCGAAGTCTCAGCTCTGTCACAGGAGGCTCTAGGGGAAACTGCTGGTGGTAATCCCCGAGGCCTGCAGGCCAGGCCTCGGGCTTTCCCCCTTCACAGGGGTGGCCTTTGTCCCAACAAGCAGCAGGGCACCCTGCCCAGGAAGAAGCCCCTCAGTCCCCTCCTGTCTCCCCCACACCTGGCCCCAAGGAGAGAACAGGAGGGGCTGACTGCCCAGCACAGGGGCGCCAGGAGCAGGCACATACCCAGCATTCCAGCTGCGGTACAGCCAAGTCCCCGCTCTATCGGCAAGGCAACGCTTGCTGTATGGGGCAGGGCAGCTGGAGGAGCAGCGCAGGGCCCCTTGGGACCTTCTCTGATATAAGACCCCCGCCACCCACTCATACCCCTCCTTGGCCAGGCTCAGGTCTACCAGCCCACGCCAGAGGTCAGAGGGCTGATCCCAGGGCCCTCCGGCCCCGAGGCCGGTGCTGAAGTCTCACGGCTCCCTGGACACCCCTTCAGCCACAGGCTGCTCCATCTCTGGCACACCCATGGCTTCAGGCCTTGGCCGCCCCCACCCAGGCTCCTGACAGTGAAGGGCTTGCAGCGTCCAACAGATGAACCCGTCTGGGCTGCCCTGCTGTGCCCCTAGGACAGAAATGACCAAAGGGCCAGCTTTATAGGACAATCGTGAGTGTGGAAAAAGATTGTGTGTGCCAAGGACTCGGGGTATAATAAATGGTCATAAATGCAATCTAGATATAAGGTGGGGGATGGGGGAACAGGAGGGAGTTGCTCAAGCATCTCCCAACCCAAGCTCAGGTCACCCAGGGCCCAAAAACGACAGCTGGGGGAGGACTCCCCAAGGTGCCCCACCCCCCAGCTTCCAGGCTGTAGTGACAGCCCCTAGTGCATCCTCCCTTGACACCCCTCAGCAGCACCCCCATCTCTAGTGGGTAAGGAGGATCTCAAAAGAAGGCACTCCCAGAAGGTCTCTCCCCTGAGCGGGCCCCTCAGCTCACACCGACCCTGGCCGCCAGCAGCGGTTTTCCTAATAGAAGCCAGGTGTGGGCCAGATGCCCTGGGCGGAAGTGGGGGGCAGGGCCACGAGGAGGGCAGCATTCCAGGCCCTGCTGCCCCCGCACCAGCACCAGCGGCAGAGCCCAGGCAGCATCCCAGCAGCTGGGAGGGGGTAGGAGCCACCCACGCTCTTCCCAGGTCTCCTTGGCCCAGAAGCCCCATTCAGGGGGGCTCCCTCCTGAACCAGATCCTCTCCCCCTTCTTCTAGAAACTTGGAGCCCTTTGGACGGCAGCCACTCGGTCTCCACCTCGGCACCATCACTGTCTACCCTACCACCACTTGCTGGAGGGGGCAGCAAGAAAGGAAGAAAATGTTCAGGCCAGGGGAGCTGGCCCCATACAATGCCCAGTTGGGGCAAGAATGGGGTACCATGCGTGGTGCCTCGGGGCCCTGAGAAAGCTGGAGGTGGAGGGCCTCAACCTCCCTCCTTCAACCTGGGATGCCCCCTTCCAAGCAGAGGCTTGGAGGTCAAACACGGAAAACTCCAGTGGGGCGCACTGCTCATACCCACACTGTCCTGGAACACAGACAGGCACCACCACCAGCCACAGGGCCAAGCTCCCCGGGAGGCAAGGCCACGGTGGGCTGGAATGGGGGCGGGGGGTGCTGAAACCACACCTGCCAGGCTTGGTCAATACAGGACCTCCTCTTGGTCTTCGGCTGGTCAGAAACAAAACCAACTAGGCTATCGTGGACAAAAAGCCGCTGTGGCCTATGCGACGGGGATCCTGTGTGTGCGTGTGCGCAGGCACATGCTAAAGGTATGGGGGCAAGGCCCTGCACCCCTCGCTACTGCTGATCAGGTTTAGGCTGGTGAATGACCCTTGACCCCAGGTAGGGAACAAGTCCTAGAGATGGAGACAGGGTGTCTGGGAAGGGCCTGGGTTTCACTGGGGAGCTCTTTCCCTGATCTTTACCTTCCTCAGGAAAGAAGCCTCCTCACCTTCAAGAAAAATTTTTCAAAACCATAAACCTGCTTATCTCACTTTCTGCTTAAAACTCTCTTAACGGCTTCCCATAGCCCCAGTGACAGGCCCTTCATCACATGCCTGGTACTGAGCTGATGTCGAATGAATGAATGATTCCCCAGTGGCTCAGTGGCTGTAGCATGAACCCAGAACCCATCACCCACTCAGCACTCAAAAGGCCCCAGGCATTCCCAAGCACTATCACCGACAGAAACCAAACATGCTCAGTGCCTGGGTCCCCCAGACCCCAAGTACAGAATGAAGGTCCATTGGCTGTGAGGCTAGAAGGGTACGGGGTGGGCGGCTGTGTCTTTCTGGTTCCTCCAAGGCTGGCCTCTGCCAACTGCGCCAGGATGAGCAGGGGGGCATTAGGGTCTCAAGGAAGGAGAGGAAGCTGGAGTCTCAGAATAGCTTCCTAAAGCCACAGGACGCCTCCACTAAGGCCTGTGTACAGCCAGGCTGCGCCCCTCCCTGTGATCCAAGCCAGGTCCTCCCAGGACTCAAAACATGCTTCCCAGAAAGAGCTTCGGGTAGCAGGAGCCCACCCCAGGTGACCCCTACACACCCATCAGGCCTGGGGTGTGACAGAATCTCTGCTAAGAGGCGGAGCCTGCCCCCACCTATACCTGCTGGAGCCACTAGGGCATCAGCCCAACCCCCAGCCCACACAACTCACCTGGGAGGCCCCTGGCTTTGTTCTGGGGTCAAAGATCCGCAGCTGCTTGTCCTGGAAAAGGAGAGAGGAGTAAAAAGAGAGTGTACTTGGGACAGGGAGGGTCCTTAGAGGCCAGCCTCTCTCCCCTACCCACAGGCTCTGATGGCCCCACCTCCTAGTACACAGGGCTGCTATCACGCACCAGGGGACCCCTCCCCAGCCTGGCTTCTACTTCTCACTGCAGGGGGCAGGCCCTCTTTCCTGCCCCAGTCACCCACACCAGAGAACTCAGACACAGGAGTTCACATTTGCTGAGCACCTACAATGCACCAGGCCTACTACACACATGATCTCTCCCCATCTTTCCAGCCACCTTATGAAGTGGTGCTATCACCATGACCCCGTCACAGATGGAGAAAATGAGGCCCAAAACCAAACTCTAGGCTACCAGCTGGTAAATGCCTGGCCCTGCGTTCAGCTCAGCCCGGAGGAGCACAAAAGATGAGGTCATTTCTACACCTAAAGAACTTGGTGACTAACCAGGATAGCAAGTTTACACATCCCAGCCGTCACTCGGCATACAGCTACTGACTCAGATTACCTAAGGCTGGAGACAGGAATAGATAAGACATATACATACGTATACATATGCACATACACATACAAATACGTATATACACACACCAAATGAAGTGCCCATACCTCGCAGAAGGACTCTATTCCCTTGTAGTGGGTGTGCCCGTGCAGAAATGTACACACATAAAGGACTGGGGGAGAAAGGGGGGCAGAATTTACATCCACTGACTACTTACAGGTTTGGCCATGACCAATCGTTAAGTGCTACAGGGACGGTGGAGAATAACGCGGATGGTGTGATTCTGCTGCGGCAAAAATAAACAAAGATCTCTATTTGACCACATTCCTGTAGCTTTTGCAAGTTTGCTGAGCAAGGAGAAAGGTCTTGAACAGCATGGGTTGTGTGTTAGTGCTGGGGACGGGGAAGGTGGGGGGTGATCAGCTCTTCTTCTTTTCATATTTGCACAGTTCCACTTTGCTGCATTCAGCGTGGACTCATATTTTCATATTTTGAAAAACAACGACCCAGCAAGGAACAATCAGAATTTGAAATGAAAAACACAGTACCACTTACACCAGCACGAAAAAATGCGAAACGCTTAGCTCTAAATCTAACAAAATACGTATGAGATCTATGGGAAGGATATTACAAACCTCTGATGAAAAGAATCAAAGAACTAAGTAAACAAGAGAGTCCATGTCCGTGAATAGGGATATAATCAATAATCAATAATAATCATGAATAGCGTCAAAACGTCCATTCTTCCCAAGTTGATCTACAGATTCAACGAAATCCCAGTGAAAACTCCACCAAGTTATTTTGTGGTTATGGACAAACAGATTCTAAAGTGTATACGGACAGGCAGAAAATGCATGGTCAACACAATCCTGAAGGAGAAGACCAAGTCGAAGGACAGACGGGGCCTGACTTTATTCTAAAGCTCTGCTAACCAAGACAGTGTGGTGCTGACGTAAGGACAAGAGATCGAAGGAAGAGAACAGACAGCCCAGAGCCAGAACTCCACAAATACAGTCAGCCTATATGTGACAAAGAAGTGAAGGCAATACGTTTGAGAAAGGACGATCTCTTCAACAAATGGTACTAGAAAAACTCCACGTCCACATCCAAAAGGATGAATCCACACAGAGACTTTACATCTTTTACAGAAGTCAACTCGAAAGGGATCACAGACCTACCTGTAAAATACAAACCTATAAAAGCTCTAGGAGATAATACAGGAGAAACTCTGGGTGACCCTGGATTTGGCAAGGACTATTTATTTACTTTTAATTCACTTTCTTTCCTTTTTCTTTTTTTAAAGCCTTTTTTTTTTTTGAGCGCGAGAGAGAGAGAGAGAGAGAGAGAGAAAGAAAGAGCGCGTGCAAGCTGGGGGAGGGGCAGAAAAGGACCAACATGAAGGTGGAATGAATCCCAGGCAGACTCTGCACTGAGCGGAGTAGAACCTGATATGGGACTCTGTCTTCCAACCCTGAGATCATGACCTGAACCAAAACCAAGTACTGGACACTTAACCAACGGAGCCACCCAGGTGTCCCTGGCAAGAACTTCTATTTTTTTTAATTTTTAATTTTTAAAAAGATTTTATTTATTTATTTGAGAAAGAGAGAGAGAATGAGAGAGAGCACGAAAGGGGAGGGTCAGAGGGAGAAGCAGACTCCCTGCTGAGCAGAGAGCCTGATGTGGGACTCAGGACTCCAGGATCATGACCTGAGCCGAAGGCAGTCACTTAACCAACTGAGCCACCCAGGTGCCTGGCAAGGACTTTACAGATACAACATTGAAAGTATGACCTGTGAAAGATAAAACTGGATTTCATTAAAATCATACCCTTCTGGTTTACAGAGACACTGTTAAAACAATGAAAAGACAAGCCACAGACTGGGAGAAAATACTTGCAGGCATGTATCTGAGAGAAGACTTGTATCCCAAATATACAAAGAACACTTAAAACTCAAAAAGAAGGGGCGCCTGGGTGGCTCAGTGGGTTAAAGCCTCTGCCTTCAGCTCAGGTCATGATCCCAGGGTCCTGGGATGGAGCCCTGCATGGGGCTATCTGCTCAGCGGGGAGCCTGCTTCCCCCCTTCTCTCTGCCTGCCTCTCTGCCTACTTGTGATCTCTCTCTGTCAAATAAATAAATAAAATCTTTAAAAAAAAAAGAAGTGGTTAAAAGACCTGAATGAACAGTCCACCAAAAAAGACACACAGCGTGAAAACTGAACACATGAAAAGATGTTTAATATCACATCTCATAGGGAATTATAAACTTAAACAACAGTGAATTACTATGCCACACCTATTAGAACGGCTAAAATTTTAAAAAAATGGTATCATCAGATGCTGGCAAGATTACGGAGAAACAGAAACTCTTATTTGCTGATTGGAATACAAATGGAACAGCAACTTTAGAAGGCAGCCTGGCAGCTTCTTACAAAGCCAGAAATACTCTTGGGCCTCCTGGGTGGCTCAGGCGGTTAAGCGTCTGCCTTCCGCTCAGCTCATGATCTCAGGGTCTTGGGATCCAGTCCTGCATGGAGCCCCACATTGAGCCCCACGTCGAGCCCTGCCTCAGACTCCACGCTCAGTGGGGAGTCTGCTTGCCCCTCTCCTTCTGCCTTTTCCCCGTGCTTGTATGAGCACACGTGTGCTCTCTCTCTCAAACAAAATATTAAAAAAGGAAATTATGCCTGTATAAATGTTTGTAACACTTTTAAAGTTGCAAAGAAGTAGAAGCCATCAGCACGTCCCTCAACAGCGGAAAAGATCAGCTGTGGTGCATTCACACAATGGAATACTGTGCAGTGATAAAGAGAAAGACTAAGAGGCCAAACCATAAAACTCCTAGAAGAAGGCCTAGGGGAAGAGCTTCACGACGTCAGATTTGGTAATGATTTCTTGCACAGGACACTAAAAGCACGGGAAACAAAAGCAAAAACAGACAAGCGGGACTACACCAAACTTAACTTTTGTTCCTCAAAGGATGCAATCAGCAGAGTTAAGAGTCATCCAAAGGGAATGGAGAAGATGTCGGCGGATCATGTCTCTGATAAGGGATTAGTATCCAGAACAAGCGAAGAATTTGTACAGCCACAAAAAGTTAAATAATTCTCTTTAAAAAACGGGCAAAGGACTTGAACAGATAATTCTCCAAAGGTAGACCAATGGCCAAGAAATATACAAAAAGATGTTCATCATCACTAATCATTGGAGGAATGCAAAGTAAAACCACGATGCGATGATCACCTCACACCCGTGAGGATGGCCCCTGTCAAAAACTCAGGAAACAATAAGCGTTGGCGAGGACCTGGAAAAGTGGGAACCCTCGTGGTGCAGCCGCTGTGGAAAACAGTGTGAGAGTTCCTCAAGAAAGTAAAAATAGAATTCCCTTATGACCCGGCAATTCCACTGTGAGTACCTCCCCTGGGGAAGTGAAAAGAGGGTCATGTTATCATTCACAGCACTCATGGCAGCGTTCTGCACAACAGCTGACAGGCGGGGGCCACCCGAGTGTCCTCTGACAGAGGAGTGGGTAAACACACATATGGGGGAATATTATACTGCCAGGAAAAAGAGTTCCTGTCCCATGCCACAACACAGACGAACCTGGAGGACATTATGGTAAATGACACAAGCCAGTCACAAAAAGACGAATAGTATATGGGTCCACCTATGAGAGGTGTCTAAGAGGGTCCACATCACAGATATGGAGGGGAGAATGGTGCTTACTGAAGGCGGGGGCAAGGGGGCCGGCAAAGGGAAGCTGTTGTTTAATGTGTGTGGGTATGGGGTTTCAGTTCGGGAGATCTGCTTCACAGCAATGTAAGTAAACTTCACCTAACTGTCTACTTAAAAAGGGTTAAGATGGTAAATTTTATGATGTGTTTTTTACCACCATAAAGAGCAAGCCGCCAGCCCACCAAAAGACAGGGTACGCCCATAAATGTACATTACTAAGTGAAAGATGCCAATCTGGAGAGGCTGTATGTTGTGTGATTCCAGCAATATGACATTAGGGAAAAGGCAAATCTCATGGAGATAGCAAAGAAGTCAGTGGTTGTCAGTGGTTCGGGAGACGGAGGGAGGGATAGGGGTGAAGCCCAGGGCACTTTTAGGGCAGAGCAGCTCTTCTGCACAATGGTGTCATGTGGGTGGCTGATGTCCTGCACTTGTGGAAACCTCTACGATGCCATACCAAGAGTGAAGCCTCTTATAAACTCCGACCTTTAGTTAATGTGGCAAAATTGGTTTAACCATAACAGACGCAGCATCCCAACCAACATGAGACCAGATGGGAGGACGGATATGGGAACTCTTGGTACTGTCTGCTTGGTTTCTGCCTTGTTCCAGCCCAGGTGCTGGGGAGGCAGGGCTGCAAACAGTCCATGCCCAGTACTGGACTCCGCAACCCACAAGCGGTCACGGGGAACTGCGGAAACTCAGACCTGAGACGAAACTCCACGGACAAGCAGAGCTTGCACTGGGAAGGGAAAGGTATTCACAGGAAGTGGAAATGCATGAACAAAGATGTGGAAACAGGAACTTCCTGACATGTGATGTGAAGGGGAAGATAAGGCCAAGACTAGGTGATGGGAATGGAGGGGGTGGTGGGTGAGAGCACAACTGGAGAAGAGGGGGGGCCAGCCCAGAGGCCTCGAAAGCCCAGCCTCCCCTGGCAGACCAGTCCCAGGTCTCCCTGCTGCACCTGGAGGGGTCCCAGGGCTCTTGGGTCACTCCTGATAAAGTCCTCGCAGCTGCCGTTTACTGAGCACTTGCCCTGTGCCACGTGGGAAGCAGACCCAGGCCAGGAACGAGCTGTCTGTGCAGCAGCACCAGTCCACGCCATTCCACAGCTCTGCAGGAGGATGCAATGTCAAGACAGACAGAAGAGGACAGAGAGACACACAGGACCAAAACAAGCAGAAAGAACAATGAAACACGGAGCAAGACGGAGAGAGAGGACCACTAGAGATGGAGGACAGAGACGGGGCAGCAAGAGGCAGAGAATAGGGAGAGACAGTGAGACTGTGAGAGACAAGGGATCTGGAGAGATGGTGGGCAAGACAGAATGCCTCTTTGGGGTTCCTGGCTGGCTCAGTCGGTGGACTGTGCGACTCTTGAGCTCAGGGCTGTGAGTTTGGGCCCCACACTGGGTAAGACAGTACGTGGAAATAAAATATAGAAAGAAAGAAAGAAAGAAAGAAAGAAAGAAAGAGAAAGAAAATAAATATATTGGGGAAGCTGGGTGGCTCAGTGGGTTAAAGCCTCTGCATTTGGCTCAGGTCATGGTCTCAGGGTCCTGGGATCAAGCCCCGCATCAGGCTCTTTGCTCAGCAGGGAGTCTGCTTCCCCCTCTCTCTCTGCCTGACTCTCTGCCTACTTGTAATCTCTGTCAAATAAATAAATAAAATCTTTTAAATAAATAAATAGATAAAAAAGAAAGTAAGAATAGAAAGAAAAAAAATATATAGAAAGGAAAGAAAAAAAAGGAAGAAAAGAAAAAAGAAAGAAAGAGAAGATGCCTCCTGACAGCAAAGGTCACTCACTCCCAGCTAAGCAACAGAGCCCAGTGGAGAGCCCGAGGGCCTGGGTTTGGACACCAGCTCCACCACCTACGGGCTCGGTGATGCCGGCAAACCCCTGACGCTTAGGTAGGAAGAAGATCACTGATGGCAGCACCTCTCATGGGTCAAAGTTCCAATTCTTGCCACACTGGGTACTCCCCAAAGGCAGCCGGGCCAGCAAATGCCGGAACTCGACACTGGATCCACACCAGAGGTCACACTGGGCGCCAGAGGGGCACATACCCCTGGGCTCACAGGCGCGACCAGAGCACGCCGAGCGGGAGCGCCGCTGGCTGGACTATCCGTGAGGCCAGCGCGCCCCCTAGCGGCTGCCTGCCTTTCCCTTAATGAGAAGAGCTGGGAAGGGAGCAGAAGGGGCTTCTGCAGGGCCTGGAGGGAATCAGGGGTCCTGGGAGGCAGAACCAGACAGCCAAGTGGGAGACGGTGTGGAGAGCGGGGGGCTCTGGGAGGAAGCAGAGTGTTTCCCACACCCCACCTGACTCAGGCAGCGCTGTGTGTAAACCCAGAGCCAGTCTGCAACCACTGGCGAAGGAGGGCGCAGGCTCCTTCCTGCTAAGGGACGGCCCCCTCACTGGCTCCCTCAACGCTCAGGATGAGCCCATGGGCCTCTCCTCTTGATCTGCAGTCATCGGGTGGCCTCCCCTTCTGCACCATTCCCCACAGGTTTTTACATTTGACACACCCACCCAGGACCCTGAGGATACCCCTTGAAGCAGAAGAGGGTGGCAGTGAACGCAGGACTCTGGTGCCCCGAGACAGCGCTGGCAGGTCATGAGTGGCGGTCACACCCTGCTGGGCCAGCGTCCCCTCCAGGACGCTGCACCCTGACAACGGCATTGTAAGGTACTGTGTCCCCACCGGGAGAGCCCCTAGGTCTAGGAACAGCATGGAGAGTGGGGCGTTGGGGGAGGGCTCCACTCCAGGGATCCACTCGGGAAATCTGCGTTGTTCCTCCCTACAGCTTTAGGTTTCCTGGGTCTAGAGGGGACGCGGAATTCCTCTGCAATGAGCTGTGGCCTCATCACACTTATTCTTCCTCCGGGAACACCGGCAGGCAAGAAGCTGAGTCATCACGCCAACAGGAAGGGGCAGGACACAACAGGGCTTTCTCAGCTGGGTAGCTCTTCATCCCACCTCACCATCCAAACTAGGTGGTAAATGGGGCTCTGATCCCTGGGGAGAGGGGCTGGACAGCTCCCGAACACTTCCTCAGTCAACCCTGCACACGAAATCCCCACACCTGAAACCCTCTTCCCCACACTCTGGGTTCTCCTCCCAGCTCCACCATACTCTCCTGGGAAATCACGCCCACCTCCTCCCCACGCACGCTGTCACCTGACCACCAAGGCCTGACGCCAGCACTGCCCCCTCTCCCGGGAGCTGCAATGCTCCTTACATTTCCCCATGTCCCGTCCTGTCCCACTGCCACGGTGCCACCTGACCAAGCCACCCCCTCATGCCGCATCCCCCACACCCCACACCCACTGCTCTCACCTGGCCTTGTACTTGCCCTCAGCCCACCCCACCTCCCTTGGACTGTAGCTGCCTGCAGCTCCTCCTGTGGACTCCACACCCGGCTGCCGTCTAACGCAGCAGAAACCCCGGGAGACATCCCTGCGTCCTAATCCATCTTTATGGAGCCACAGCGAAAACCGAATCAACCACACTGGGCTCCGAGCTCTGTAAAAGGAAGGTGCCTCTTTGACTACTCCACAGGCGCCCCAAGAAACAAAAATCTATATACAAATATATTCAGACGTTACAACCTATGAAACGAGTAAACTGGTAAACTTATACGATAAGGTATTTCGGACGTTTGTTCAATTACTGATGAAACGGAGAATGTACTTTTATGCAGAACAGAGAAGTCAGGGTGGAGAACCTGGAGGCGTGATCTCCACACGTACAGAGAGACCTGCCTCAGAAGGGATCAGAGAGAGAGATGTCAAAATGGTGACTGGTACTGCCCCTGGGTGGGAGGATCACAGGTGATGGTTTTTTCTTTACTTTTCCACTGCTCTCTCAAGTTAGTGAAACAAGCACAAACGACTGCACTTTGGTCACCATAAAGCAAGAATTTCCCGAAAGCATCTCCTTCCGTCCCTCCAGGTCTCCTTCTGTGCGCCTCTCTCTCACACACCAGCGAAGGGTGTGGAAATGCAGGGCAGGGAGGGCTTCTCACTGGAGGGGGAGGTCTCAGCCCAGAACCCTGTCCCCTCCTCCTCAGTGAGGGCAGGCCCGACCTCATTGTCTCTGGGAAGCCTTGCTCTCCTGTGTGGAGCCTGAGTAAGAGAACCACACCGCCTTCCAGCAGGGGCTCCTTTGGGGCTGGCAGCCCCATGGACCCCAGAGCATAGGCCAATGTCTAGAACCTACTGTCTGATGAACTGAATGGGGGGAAAAGCTGATTAAAAAAACTGGGCGGGGGGAACACGGGGTTACGGTGCCTGGGTGACTCAGTCGATTTGAGCATCCAACTTTTTTTTTTTTTTAAAGATTTTATTTATTTATTTGACAAAGATCACAAGTAGGCAGAGAGGCAGGCAGAGAGAGGAGGAAGCAGGCTCCCCACCGGCAGAGAGCCCGATGCGGGTCTCAATCCCAGCACCCTGGGATCATGACCTGAGCCGAAGGCAGAGGCTTTAACCCACTGAGCCACCCAGGCGCCCAGCATCCAACTTTTGATTTCAGCTCAGGTCACTATCTCAAGGTCCGAAGATCAAGCCTTGCATCGGGCTCCCAGCTCAGTGTGGAGTCTGCTTGACATTCTCTCTCTCCTTCTGCCCCCCTCCGCTTGTGTGCACTCTCACTCTCTAAAATCAATCGATCAGTCTTAAAAAAGAAAACCTTGGGAAATGGGTGTTCTGAGAAAGCAGAGAAGTTTGTAAACAGGATCCCCAAGTATGGAGACCCCACATTTTCTCCGTAAGAGGACCCCCCCATGCCCCCTCCTACAGTTAGCCGCCAGAGGAGCCCTTGCAGACTCTGCCGTCTTCCCATCCTTCATGAATGGCTCTAAGACACAGCACATCCCCAGACGTCCCAAAGATCACCCATCTCCCCAAATCCAACAGATAACCGTTATTCACCCCTCAGCAGACTCTTCCGGGGGTCCCCAGCCACCTCCCTCGGGGACCCTGTTGCCCTGGGCCTAGGGGCATAGACTGCCAGCCTGTCTCAGCTTCTCTCCTGCCACAGGGTGGCTCCTTGCTTCTTCTGCACAGGTTCTGACCCTTTCTCCAGGCTCACTCTACCACCCTCCTCTCACCCTCCTCTCTCCTGCTCGGGGGACACCCCTCTTTCTCCTGGTAGGTGTCCTGCAATGCAGATGCCACCTGTCCTCCCACCCTCAGCTCACACTGACACCCAGAGCTCCAGGCCATGACATTCCAGGCCCCCGCTAGCTTAAAGGCCGAGAACTACCCCTAGAAGCTCCCTGTCTGGACAGCAGGCCTCCCCTCCAACCTGTAACCCTGGAACCAGCCTCCTGACCCCCCAAACCTCACCCCAGCCCATGTCCCCTCCATGTCCCCCAAACCTCTCTGCATCAACCCATCTGCCTCCCCGAGGAGGTGGCCTACCATCCCTTTTAGGTACCACCCATCCCTGCAATGTTCTGTCCACACTGCAACTGGGAAGCTTTCAAAATACCAATCTGCTCACCTCACACCACGGCCCGCCCCTCTCTGGCTTTAAACATCCCAGGGTCTCCTGCTGCTTCTACGGTAACAAGTGTCACCCTGTGCACGTGCCTCCAGCCTCGCCCACTGCTCTCTGCCCCCAGCCCCTTGTAGGCCTACACCTATCACTACTCTGCCCAGCTCTCCCCATCCAACCCCAGTAACCCTCCCTTCCCGGGTCCCTGCCTGAGGCCAAGCCCCCGGCCTCTCAATCAGCTCAGAGCTCCTCGTGTCCCTCTCTCAGAGCCCCGTCACAGCTCACACTGATCTTTTCATCTATATGATGCCTTAGGCCATGTTGGCTACTCTCACCAGCAAGGGACCCAGTGGGCACAGGGCCTGGCATCAGTGAGGACCCAGAGGCCAGCTGAGTGCATGTGGGGGCCGGCACCAAGCCCTGTGCATGGCTGCTGCTCAACACGACCTTCTGGGAAGGACAGTGGTGTGGACAAAGCACACAGCAGCCCGATGAGGTGGGCTGAGGATGGAGGGGAGCCAAACACAGACACCAGGGTTGGGGGTGGGGCTAGCACGGGGCCTAACTTGAGCCCCGATCTGATAGGGACCCATACCCTAGTAGCGAGAGTGTGTGGGGGTTTCCAGATGCAGATGTGAAGCCGAAAGTGAGAGCAGCTGAGGTGGGGAGAGGAGATTCACAAATGCTCCTGACCTAAGCGCTTTCCTGACCCGTAAATATTGCCAAACCCGCCAGGTATAGCCCAGGACATGCGCTCCCCAGCATGATATCCCCGCACAGAGCCAGCACGCCTCAGTCCGTACCACAGGCATTTCCCCAAGACTTACCTTGCACATCGTGCCCACCAGGGCTCCATCCCGGCTCCAGACAACACCCTGCACAAGGTCCCCATGGGCTGCCAGCTCTGCAGAGAAGCAGCAAGGTCAGGAGGGGGTCCAAGGTCTCCCCACGCTGTCCCAAGCAATGGGGGCACCAGGTAAGTGGGCACAGGAGGGCCCAGCTCGGGGTGGTGCCCAGGGCGGAGGCAGCAGCTGCAAGCTCTCTCTCGAGTGGGAGGAGCAAGGCCAGCATCTCCCTCCAGACCCCCTGCACTGCGCCTGGACTTCTTCCTTCAGCCCTGCCCACATCGGGCCACACTTCTACTCTAAAACCTTCTGAGCTTCCCTGCTCTCACGTCCCACTGAGGCTAACGTCCAGTCACTCACCAACACAGCCCAACTGAGTCACACCAGCCCGTGGCCAGGACACACACATTCCCACCCCGGGCCTCTGCTTGGGCCATCCTTGCTCCTCCCCCAGCGTGATGGTTTTAAAATACACCCACGGATTATGGGATGCTCGTTCTATTAGAGGTTGAATGGTCTCCCCACAAAAAGATGCTGGGATGCCTGGCTGGCAATGTCAGAAGAGCGTGTGACTTCTTGGTCTCGGGGTCGGGAGTTCGAGCCCCACACTGGGTAGAGAGATTACTTAAAAATAAAAAATAAACTTAAAAGGAAAAAAAAAAAAAAGATGCTGACGTCCTAACCCTCAGCACCCATGCCGTACCTTTGTCTGAAAACAGAGTCTTTTTAGAAGATCAACTTAAGCTGATATCATTCAGGGTGGGTCCTAGTCCAGTAGGACTGGTCCTCGTGAAAAGGGAAACATGGACGGACGCACAGTCAGACATGCACAGGCAAGAAGACAGGGAGAAGACACCACGTACAAGCCGAGGGATGCCTGGGGGGGCCTGGGACAGACTCGCCCTCATTGCCCTCAGAAGGTGACACCCTGCCCGGACGCCTGGGTTCCAGACTTCCACTCTCCAGACTGTGAGACAGGAAGTCTCTGTGACTTGAAGTCATCCAGGTTGTGGTGCTTTCATTATGGCAGCCCTCGGGCTCTAAGGCACCCTCTTCCAAATGTGGAGCCCCATTCCCTTCCCCTTGAGTGGAGCCGGGCTTAGTAACTCGTTTCTGCTGAAGACAGTCAAGAGCACGTGGAGGCGTGTGACTTGCAAAGCTGGGCCATGGAAGGCACTGACTGACGCTTCCTCCCTGCTCCCTGCCCCATGGTGGTCCACCAGAGGGAGCCAGCTCCGGCTGTGGGGGCAGCCCGGGGAGGGGCCCAGTGGCGGGGACTGAGGTGTCCTCCTCACAGCCAGCACCATGTCCGCAAACCCTCTGAGAAGCTGAGCCTCCTGCTTCAGCCAGGTCTCCTGATGAGGAAGCCAACGTCTCAGTCGCAACCTCGTAAGAGACCCTGAGCTGGGACCACCCAGGTGAGCAGCTCCCGAATCTCTGACCCTCAGAAACTGCGAGATAATAAATGTTCATAAATATTCTAAGCCTCTATGATCTGGGATAATCTGTTCTGCAGCAGCAGATAACCGCTCTGCCCGGGCTTCCTCCCCCTGGGATTAACCCCAGCCCTGCTGCCCACCCACTCCATGGGCTGGACCCCGTTGTTTAACCTCATCTGCGACATGGGAATGGCAGCAGTGGCCTGTGGAACCACTGTTGGCAGGAAGGCCTCAGCACTGTCCGGGGCTGAGAGGGCTTGAGACACAGCAGTTACAACTGGGTGACCCCCTACTGACAGACTGCCTGGTGACCGTCCCCTCTGCTTCAAAGGCCAGGCCGGTCTCCTGGATGGTACCAGGAGCTGGGTAATTCACAGTACTGGTGGCCCTCGGTTGCCCCCTTGGTCCCAGCCCCAGAGGTAGGGATCTCACCTCGGTGAGCCTGACCCATGCTGGATGCTCCAGACAGCCCTATAAGGCAAGGCTGTCCTTTAGCTCTTGGAGCCCTGTGTCTTTGCCCTAAAAAGGGCATGCGCGTATCAGGGCCTTGGCAGAAATGACACCGGGGCATTACCACAGAACACCAGGCCTCCACATGGGTCATGGGGTCATAGCCATTCGCTGAGGAATCTGACCCAAAGCTGTCATCATCTGTGCTGGTCTGAATGTTTGTGTCCCCCCCACACTGAAGCCTAACTCCCGCTGGGACAGAGTCTGGAGGCAGGGCCTCAGAGAGGTGACCGGGTCACGAGGGTGGAGCCTCCTGACCCGCATCAGTGACCTGATAAGAGGTCCTGAGAGCCCCCTCATCCCTTCTGCCAGGTGAGGACAAAGCACTGGGACAGCCATCGGTGACCCGGAAGCAGGTTCTCACCAAACACCGAGTCGGCCGGCACCCTGACCTTGGACGTCCAGGCTCCAGAGCCACGAGCAATGAATTCCTGTTGTTTGTTTATAAGGCACCCTGGCTGCGGGGGCGGCTTAGAGCAGCCAGACTTGGAGCACACCAAGACAGGCTCAGCCGTGAAAACGAGTGGAGAAGCCTCGGGGAAGGGGCTGCAAGACAGCAGAACCCTTGTCTGGCAGAGAAGCAGCCAGAAGTTTGTTTTCAAAACAGAAGTGACATACCACTCAAGAAGCAACACTAAGAAAGTTACTTGCGCATACGGAGGAAAAACAATTTCATGAAATGAAAACAGATGCCTACAGGAAGTGGGACGGAGCATTTGGGATATGCCTGCTAGACTCTCACCACCTTTCCTATCACTGACACACAAGACGTTAACACATATCCTGGAATTCACGTTAAGGAACACAGGAGGTGACAGCGTGCCGTCCGGACGGGGGCTGCCCGGGGAGGGCAGCCAGTGCGGTCCATACCTGTGAGGGGCTGCTGCTTGGCCACGTCCCAGAGCTTCACGGCTGTGCCCGCTGCGCTCACCAGGACGCCATCGGCAGTGGGATGGAACTGCAGCCCATCCACCTGCACGGGCTCCGGGCCCAGCACCAGCCCAGGCACCGAGGGCAGCGCCTGGCCAGCGGCAGGCAGGCGCCACAGCTTCACCTGCGGGAAAGAGTAAGTCCGTGAGCCCAGGGGGTGGTACTTGGGCACAGGGGCTGTGTATCCCATGAGAAGACAGGGTAATCCAGCCCAAGATCGCAGCATGTCATCAGGGGTGGGGATGGGGGTGGGGCAAAGAGACACAGGGCAGGGGCTCTGGTCCATCCCTTCCAGTGTCCCACACCACCCCAGCCCTGCTCTCCTCAGGCAGCCCAGCAACGGGACAGCAAGTCAGGGCCACAGCTCCTGCCAAAGGCACAGGAGCACATGGGAGCCAGTGTAGGCCGAGGAACTGAGGCTCTGGGCTAACCCAGTTCTGGAGGCCTTTGCAGGGGCCAAGGGCCCTGGAGGGGACTGGGAGGGACATCAAGCAGCTCATCCAGCAGCTCCACTCACCGTCCTGTCAGCTGAGCCCGTGGCCAGGAGGAAGTCATCAAAAGGAGAGAAGTCCAAGTCTGTGACCAGGTCTGTAGGAAAGCAATGGCTGACACAGGCCTGGCGAGAACGTCCCAGAACTTCGGTTCCAGCCCAATAGGATATCTCCCCAAGGTGAGGAACCACAGCCCGGGGTTTCAGAGGTGGGGACAACTCCGCCCACGTGGCGGCAGGCTGAAAGTCCACGAGGAAAGTCACACTGGAAATTCCCGCCTGTGATACACATCCCCCAGGATGGGCAAAGGCCCTGGCATCAGGGGGTCAGCACGACGACAGGCAGGAAGCTCCTCAAAACCCCAAGCACCTGCATTTGCCCCAGATCCAGAGCCCAGTGCAGGGCCCAGCCTACAAACGTGTGAATGAATGCGAGTGTCAACCCACAAGGGATTCACGAACTGGACAGACACCACCCAGCCCTGACAGACCCTCAGCACCGCCACAGCGAGACACACACGCGTCTCTGCAGAGAGAGCAAGAGGTGGGCTGAGCTCAGGGCCTCTCAGGTCAGGGCTCAGGGCAGCTTCATGGAGGAGACGCGGGGAGCCCTGAAGAACATGAAGGACTAGAACATCAGGGAAGCCGGCATCTGGGTGACATGTGCAAGCTAGGAGTTCTCTGCCCCTCGAGACCACACCGGGGGGGTGGGGGGGCCACAGTGTATCTGATCCAAGGATGAGCAACCAGCTTCTCTCTTAAGGGAATTAAACCAGGAATTGGGAGGCCTCGTGACAGGGTACGTCAGGGACTGGCCTGGGTGGGGTGGAGGGTAGCCAGCCGGGAGGGAGCCATCGGCTCCCGTGCCAGGACCCTCCGCAGGCCTGCATGTCCAGTTGCTCCTTTGGTTTTGGAAACTCCCCAGGCCCTCAGCTCTGGAAGCTCTCCTCTAAATCCCTTTTTGGCCAAAGCAAGCTGGAGTTGGTCTCAGTTCTTTGCAACCCAAGAACCGGAGCTGTTCACCTCTGGAAGGCCAGGAGGGGGAGACAGGGACACACAGAGTGAGCCACAGCCCTGAGGGGAAACCCACATTTCCTGAATCTCACAAGGGGGGGTGAGGAGGCCAGGGCTCAATGTGGGGGTTGGTAGAGAACTATGAGCATTCTGGCCAGGCTTGCGTCACCAGAGGAAGGAGCGGAGTGACTACCTCTGCGGCCTCCACTGGGGGTCAAGCAGGTCTGTGTTCCTCTCAGGCCACAGCCAGACTCCAGGCATCCCAGCCAGAATAGAAAAGAGAAGGGGCAGATGAAAACAGGCACCCCTTGGGACAGCCCTGGTGTGGACTCCTGGAAACCCTGCCACCCTGACTGTGGGGTCTGCACGGGACAGGGCAGGGCCCAGCTGGGTGCCACAGCCAGCATGAGCAAGCTGGCATCCCCGAGGGAACGAGAGCCAGGGACATGGTCAAGCTGAGTGTCCAGCTGGCCGGCAGGTCTGTGTCCTTTGCATGCATTTATCTCATCAAATCCTCACAGCGACCCCTCAGGATGGCACTATGGTGTGATCCCCAACGGGGAGGGATGAGGATGTGGGCACAGAAGGGGTTTAAGTAACTTGCCCAGAGCCACACAGCTAAGAAGGGACAAGGCTGATGGCTGGGCGGTCAGTCTGGTTTCAGAACCTACACCCTCAGCACAGCACTATGCTGCCCTTCCCAGGTCGGAGCAAGTCCCCAGCCACCCCACAGCCCAGACCGCAGGAACACTCCGAAACACCTCCCAGCCCCCTGCTGTCTGGGCAGCTGGGCTGAAGGGCACCTGGCCCTGAGCCAGGAGGCAGAAGGCACCCCCGAAAGGCAGGGGAGCAACAAGAGGCCAGCCCACCGCACTCTTCCCCCACTGGCGGTACCTTGGAAGGCAGACTGGTGCCTGCTGCTTCGAAGGCAGGTTCTGAGGAACTAGAGGTGCCCCCCATGCAGCATTCCAGCAAGGCTGAGGCCAAAGGGAGCCACACCCGATCAAAAGAGGCCTGGTCCAGCTTCCCCTCGAAGGCCCCCCAGTAATGGGGCTCGTTACCCGGCAGGCACCAGCAACCTGGGGCAGCTCCCCCAGGGGTAACATGCATCAAGAATACAGGGCTCAGGGCTGCCTGAGTGGCTCAGTTGTTAGGCGTCTGCCTTCGGCTCAGTTCATGATCCCAGGTCCTGGGATGGAGCCCCGCATCGGGCTCCCTGCTCCCCAGGGAGTCTGCTTCTCTGCTGCCTGCCACTCCCCATGCTTGTGCTCTCGCTTTCTCGCTCTCTGTCAAATAAATAAATCTTAAAAAAATAACAAAAACTGTCTTCAGAAAGGTGTAAGAATGGATAAGAAAGCAGACTCCTGCCATGCATTACAACAAAGATGAATCTCAAAATGTTATGCTAAGTGAAAGAAGCCAGATTTGAGAGACTCCATGCGGTATGATTCCATTTATGCGAAACGTCCAGAAAAGGCCGGGCCGTAGAGCAGAAGCTGGCAAACGTTTGCTGCAAAGGGTGAGACGGCGAATACTTGAGGGCTTGGGGGCCATATGGTCTCCGTCACACCTCCTCAACTCTGTGGTTGCTGGGAGAAAGCAGTCACAGGCTGAATGCCAATGAAGAGGGTGGCTGTGTCCCCAAAAACGCTATTTACAAAGACGGGCAGCTGGCCAGACTTGGCCGTGACAGTAGCTCGCAGACCCGGGCTGCAGAGCCAGAAAGTAGATCAGCTGGAGCCCAGGGCTTCGGAGCCGGAGGTGGAAACGGATTAACCGCAAAGGGGCAGGAAGATCCTCTGGGGAATCGTTCTAAAATTGGGTTTTGGATGCCCAATTCTGTCACTTCCATAAGAGTCATTGAGTTCCTCACTCAAAACAAGTCACATCAATGGTACGTAAACGATGCCTCAATAAAGTCGTGAAAGGCTTTCAGAAAGAATGAGATGAGAAGGTGTAGACATTGTTCTTCGCACACCGAGGGCTCTTGACCAGGCTTCACCACGGTTACTTAATTGGCTGCTGTTCTCATCAGCTGGACTGAGCCGCACACTCAGACTGGGGACCTAGGGCCAGCCCTCTTCCCTCCCCACAGGCAGCCTAGCAGGGGCAGGAACGCAAGCCAAAGGGGCTGGCCCGCAGCCGCAGCAGCAGCTGGACAGGGAGCGAGGAGGCAGCTGGGCCAGGGCTGCCGCAGCCCAGGGAGAGGGAGCTGTTCCCTCGGAGCGGGCGGGCTGCCAGGCGGGCTGCCGGTTGCCCCCAGAAGCAGATGTAGCTCACAAAAGCTCTCTTTGTGAGGCCCCATCTCCAGCCCCGAAGCCCGGACGGCCCCCTCCTAGAAGGGTGTTGAGCAGCCTGGCTGAGGAGGAGGCCTGGTGGTGAGGGGTGGTCTGCTGGGCTCCAGGAGAAGATGCAGGGCTAAGAATCCCAGAGGGTTGAGTCTGCCACAGTGCACTCCACGGCATCGACCTGGAGCATGGTGCTGGCCGGACTCGTCCCCATCCTCTCAGGTGGGCGACCTGGAGCACTCAGGTTCCCCTCTCTCTGCCCAAGCGGAATGCTCAACCAGGACCCAGCCTTCCAATATGGACACTGTACGAAGGTAGAGCAAGGTATAGTAGGAGGAACCTCGCCAGCCATGGGACTGTGGCTTCAGGTGAGTAGGAGTCCCTGCACCCAGGGAGGGAGGAGCAAGTTCTAGACTTTTTTGGTCCAGTCTCCACTCACCTGAATGGCAGCCGAGGTAGGTCACCTGTCTCTTGTCCTCTCCTTGGCCTTCCAAAGGCACAATGCCCAGCACACCTGTCAAACACATGGGGGCTTCTGACTTCAGTCCTAATGGGAACTTTCTACTGCCCAGGGCACCCAGAGGACAGGAGACCCAAAAGCTCAGCCTTGGACCTTCCCAGAGCCTCCACCAATCATAAGACAATATCCCCCTGAACACAGTGATTGATCCAAGATTATTTTCTTTTCCTATGAAAGAACATGTGACATAAAGAACATGTGACATCAGATGTACAGAACACATTGAAGAAAGAGATTGTCTCTTTTTCACATTGTGGGTCATATGGGGTCAGCCTAGGGCCACCAGTGGCCACTTTCCCCAGCTTTTCTTGAGAAAGAAGCCATCATCCAAGGGCAGCACAGCTCGAGAACAGGATACAGGTCAGGGCCGATGGCATGTGTGAGCCTCTGCATACGGCTCTGCCCAAAGCCTCTGGATGACTTAATGACACCAGCCGAAGAACTATCTGAATTTTGTTTAACTCCGTTTGACGTTCAAGTTATCACTAGTGACCAAAAAGTCCCAACTAACATAGGGGAGCTTTTCAAATCTTGGTGTTCCTATTGACTCCAGACAATCCCAGACGCCCAGATGAGGAATGGCTAGCATATGGGGATAGCTGAAAACAAAGAGGGCAGTCCTCTCCTTATCGTCCTGGCCAATCTGTTAAAAACCATAGCCAGGGACACCTGGATGGCTCAGTGCGTTAAGCGTTTGACGTTTGGTTTCAGCTCTGGTCATGATCTCAGGGTCCTGGGATCGAGCTCCATGTTGGACTTCATGCTCGGTGTGGAATCTGCTTGACATTCTCTCCCTCTCCCTCTCCCCCTCCCACTCATACTGTCTGTCTCACTCAAATAAATTAAAAAAAAAAAAACAAAAAAAAACCACAGGCAGTGTGGTTTATATAAAGTATGAGTACATAACCACATCAAAATCAATCCATTTCTGCACACTGACCACTTTGTAGGGGTCTAAGGCCCTGCAGGGTGCTGACCTCTGACCCCAAGGAGTCTTCAAGCCTCCGGCCTGAAATGAGCCTGCCCTTCTGCCCCATCTTTATTAGGGTGACAATGTCTGAATGTCCACCCACATCCACGTCCAGCTCCCTACCTGGACGGTCAGAGTTAAATGCAATCAAGTGGCAGCTGGATTTGATCTGGTTCCCACATGAGGGTGTGGTTCCTGCTCGAATGTCACTGATCCAGGCCTGAAAATAAAGAAAAGAATTGTGACAGCCAGGTCTCTGCTCATAACTAAGGCAGGGGCTGCACAATTAGAAATGCATTTCTTTGGATCTAACCCTGTGCCCACTCATACTCCCTTAGGATATGCAATATATTACTGAAATGATAACCTCAATCACAGCGGAGTAATTTGGTCTATTAAATCAGTTCTCTAATAAGGGGGAGAAAACTGTCAGAAGGGAAGCTCTGGATAAATGTAGTCAAGAGGCCAGGGGGTTATTCCTGTTAAAAGGGAGAGAGAAAAGCAGTGAAAGCAGAAGTGAGCACCTAAAACAGAAGACAGACTCAACTTCCTCCAGGGCACTGCCGAAGGCCTCCCCCAAGCACAGGGGTCTCCTTGCAAGCCCCAGGAGAAAACACTCAAGCTCAGAAAGGGGAAGAATCAAGGCCTCTCCACAAGGTCTCACAGAAAGGTGAACACTGCACCCCCGAGAGAAGGCAATAATGTTAACACCCCCACATACGGAGGGGCAAAGTAGCACTCCTTCTGAAACTAAAGATCAGCAAGGTCCATATGTTTTCTCTTGTTGGTATCAAAGCACTCCGTGACACTCATCCCGGCCACCTGAAAACTGAACACCCTTGTGTCCCAACCTTCCCACCCACAGTGCACCAGAAACCGCCTCTCCCATGCAAGTTTCTATTTCAATTTTCACCTGCATTATCATCTTGCATTTTTTCATGTTTACTGCACAGAGTGATAGGAAATACCTTTAAAAGGAGAACAGATCACCTGTCCTCCCATCTCCCTACCCTAAACTGTTTAAACCTTTCTCTGTAATCCCTGGTCCCATGCTCATCTGTTTACTTTGCTGGACTGCGGCCCACCTGGGACAAGCCCCAAAGCCCATCGAGTATACTCCAGACCATAAAGGAGTGCTTACTGCACGCAGAAGGACGGTATTGATGCAAATCTGAGCACCTCTCCACCCCTCGCTTTGCTTACAACCTTTTTAGTACTGCACTCAGAAACAACCCAACTTCTTCCTGTGGCCCTCGAACTCTATAGGACTGCTCTGGACCATCTGATAGCCTGCTTCCCCATCACTGCCCTCCATCTACCCTGGCCCACTTTCCAGGCTCCTTCCCACCCCACTCTTCTCATAGCTGGCTGCTTCTCACCCTCCTGGCCTCAGCTTAAATGTCACCTTCTCCCTGGAGCCTTCCCTGACTACTGTAAGGAGATTAACCTCCACGTGGCCATTCATCTCCATCTCCATCCCAGCCCTTCCTGCGTGTTCTTTGGGGCACTTACTAAAACTTGCAGTGCCCTTGCAGGCATGTCTGCTTGCTGGATGTCTCCCTCACAAAACTGTTAGCAGTTCAGAGGAAGTAAAGTGCTGTGGTGTTCACAGTTGTGGTTCCAGGAGCACACGGAAGTACAGAGGAAATATGTCCAGAGGATGAAAACTGGGCTTCTGCCCCAGCTACCCTGCTGTGCGTTTGCTCCTGATGGGGTTACTAGAGGTCAGCTCCTAAGCCTTCCAAATAGTATTGGGAGCAGCAGAATTGGACTGGCATCATCTCTGAAGCACACCCCTCATGAGGCCGGCTGCCCTTCCGGGGGGTCCAAGGCGCCCCAACACCTGGCTCAGCTCTTCCTCTGGGCTCCACCTCCTCGGGCCTCCCCAGACCCCACCCAACCCTGGCAGCATCACCCCAGTAAGAGAAGAGCTGCTCTTGCGCCAGCCCAGAGAGAAGGAAGCGCCGGCGGAAACCCGAGGGAGGGGCGCGCCTCTGACTGAGGGGCTCCCGCTCTTCAGCTGACACACCCGGACTCGTCAAGGCCAGCGGAGAGAGCGACATCTCTCCCATACCCCAGCCCCGGGAAGGGCCGATCAGGGCGGCGGGGAGGAGCTGGTGCCAGCAGCGCCCGAGCCGCGGTGCCCGGCGAGGCCGACCGGAAGCCGAGAAGGCAGGCAGCCTTGCAGGCCTCAGGCCTCGGCGCGGCTGGGCGAGCTACACCGCTTCGGGGGTCCCGGGGCGAGGCGGGCGAGCCCGCGGACCGCGGCGCTCACAGAGCGGCCAGAGAGGGACCCGGCCAGGGAACGCCTGATTCTGTCCTCCGAGTGCGACGGAACAGCCGGGCCCGGGCCTGAAGGGGGCGCCCCGGGGCAGGCGGGCTCAGGGGTCCCCGAGCGGGGTCCGGGGTAGGGGGAGGGGCGCAGGGGCCCGAGGGCAGGGCTTACCTCGCGGCGGGACGGCCGGGCCTCCGTGTGTCGGAACTTGGACACCTTGAAGCGGCTCATGGCGACGAGGACGGCGGCGGGTGCAGCTTCGAGGACCCGGGCGTCGGCTCTCAGGTGCACGGACAGCAGCCGCGACTCCCGCCGCCTCCGGCCCCACCCGCCTGCTGCAGCTCGCGGCCACGCCCCGGCACGCCCCCGGCCAATCCCAGCCCGCTCCGGCCCACCGGGCCCCGCCCCTGGCATTTCTCCCCCGGCGGGAGCGCCGCCGGCCCCGCCCCGCAACCAATCGCCGCGAGGCCGCCAGGCGGGGCCACGCCCCAATGCCGGCGGGCTGGCGGCGCGGGCGGGGAGATCACGTGCGGCGCGCTGTCCGCCCCCGACCTCGAGGGGCGCGCGCGGGGGCTGGGGGCACAGTCCCGGTTTTGTAGTCAGGTGTTTTTCCGGCGGGCGGCTCTCCAGCGTCCCGGGCGCGGCCTACGCCGGGCAGAGAGGGGGCAGAAGTAGACTAGCTCCATTTCGGACTCGGGGACCACGCTCAGGAGAGAGGAGCTGCTGGCCGCGATCACACAGATAGCGGGTGGCAGCGGGGAAAGGAAGGGGAGCCCAGGTCTGACGCACATCCCTATCGCTGGGCTTACTCCAGCGCCTCCGCGTCCCACTCCTCCTGCTTAGGCCAGGTGGACTTGAGGGCAAGGGTGCGGCCTTCAGCATCCCCGCATTAGGGCATGTCTTGGCGCAGGCCTTGGGCGCCGTAGGGCAGGACTGACACCTGCAATGAAAGCAAGTATGATTTAGAGATAAACGGAAAGGCAGAAACGTGAGAGAAATGGAGAATAACTTTCAGAGTGCCGCTGCCCCACCAATGACTCGCTTAGTCCCCAGACAACTCAGGAAGAAAAGAGAACGGCTTCATTTCACCTGGGGCCATTCATTCCACAAGCATATTTCTCTTTGCTTTGAAAGCGAACTCCAGAATACGCTTTCTGCTTGAGAACAGGCAGAACACCTGCTCAGGCGTGTCTGTAAAAAGGACTTTGATCTGAGGAATGCCAATGATTGCTGCAAAAATTTCCGGAGTCTGTGGCAGAGGAGAGCCTGTCCGGAGGTACCTGCCCACAGGGTGATTCTGAAGAAGTTTGCAGTCGTGGAGGGCACCAACCGACCCCCAGATGCAAGTTCTTTTTTTTCAGTTTTCACAAGTAAACTTGAAGTCTCAAAGGCTACCTTGTATCCTACCCAGCGAGTTAAGAGCGACTTTGATCTCCATAAACTGAAAATAAGAGGCCAGTAGAGTTGACTGAGGCCTGGGATTTGGAATTCTGAGCAGTCCAGCAGCCACTGGATACAGCTTTCTCTGGGGAGCCTACACTTGGAACTCTGGAATTCCAGCAGAGTCCGCAGTGCTGTCTCACAGTTGTGGTGTTTGATTACTGCTGATATTGCTTCTTTTAAAATCAACAACAGCAAAAAAAAACTGTGGTTAAGATATATATATATATATGATTTACAATTTTTAAGTGTACAGTTCAGTAGTATTAGGGACATTCACAGTGTTGGGCAACAGGTATCCAGAACCTTTTCAGGCAACACTGAGACTCTGTACTCATCAAACAACAGCTCTTCATTGCTCCTTCCCACCAACCCCACCATGGTAACCACCATTCTACTTTCTATTAGTTTGACTACTTTATGTATGCATTCACTTTTTAAGGTTTCATTTTTAAGTACTCTCTACACCCAACATGGGGCTCGAACTCTCAACCCTGAGATCCAGAGTCCCATGCTCCTCTTACTGAGCTAGTCAGGAGCCCCTAGTCTGACTACTTTAGTTATCTCATGTCAGCGGAGTCCTATGTTATTTGTCCTTTATTTTCCTTAGCATAGTGTCCTTAGGTTTTTCCTTTTGTAACATGTGATAATATTTCTTGCCCCCCAACCCCACATTTTATTTTCCAAAGTAAGCTCTATGCCCAATGTGGGGCTTGAACTAACAACCAGGAGATCAGGAGTCACACACTGTACTGACTGAACCAGCCAGGTTTCTATCATTATCATTATTTTTTTTTTAGTATTTCTGTCCTGGTTAAGTCTATTTATTATCTTTTTTTTTTTTTCTTTTTTTTTTTTTTAGGATTTCTGTCCTGGTTTAGTCTATTATACCACTGTATGCACCATATAATATATGCCATTAATAGAACCCATTTTATTTACCCATCAACAGCCATTTGGGTTCTCTCACCTCTTGGCTATGGTGAATAATGCTGCTATGAACGTGAACATGCAAATCCCTCTTTAAGGCCCTGCTTTCAGTTCTTTTGGATATATATCCAGAAGTGGGTTTACTGAATCACAGAGTACTTATATTTTTTTGAGGTTTCTCCATACCAGATACCGCTTTTAGAATTACAATTATTTTATTTTATTTACTTGATAGAGAAAGAGACAGTGAGGGAGGGAACACAAGCAGGGCGAGTGGGAGAGGGAGAAGCAGGCTTCTCGCTGAGCAGGGAGCCCGATGTGGGGCTTGATCCCAGGACCTTGGGATCATGACCCAAGCCAAAGGCAAATGCTTAACAACTGAGCCACCCAGGCATGCCTATAATTACAGTTTTTTAAAAAAAGATTTTATTTATTTATTTATTTGACAGAGAGAGAGAGAGAGAGAGATATCACAAGTAGACAGAGAGGCAGGCAAAGAGAGAGGGGGGAAGCAGGCTCCCTGCCGAGCAGAGAGCCCTATGCGGGGCTCGATCCCAGGACCCCGAGATCATGACCTGAGCTGAAGGCAGAGGCCTAACCCACTGAGCCACCCAGGTGCCCCTAGAATTACAACTATTAATAGTTTAATACCATCTGTTACTATAGACTGTTTAACTCCGTGGTATGCAGTAACCTCTTTTTGCATCAACAATATTTGACTTATAACATCCCAGGAAGGGGACACTCAGACATTATGCATTGCAATTCACATGTAAATCAACCAAAAAGAAACCAAAACATCCAGGCAAAAAAGAAAAAAAAAAGCAAATCATGAAGAATTTAAAAATCAGTTCCTCAAAAGACATCATCAACAGAATAAAAAGGCAATCTACAGAATGGAAGAAAATATTTGCAAATCATATACGTGACTGATAAGGGATTCATACGGAGAATATAATAGAGAATTCCTAAAAATCAATAACAACAAAAACAAACCACTTAAATTTGGCAAGTTTCTGGGGTACCTCATTGGCTCAGTTGGTTAGGCATCTGACTTCCACTCAGGTCATGATCTCACAGTCTTGGAATCCAGTCCTGCATCGAGCCCCGAGTCTGGCTCCGTGCTCAGCAGGGAGTCTGCTTCTCCTTCTCCCTCTGCCCCTCTCCCTGTTCGTGCCCCCGCCCATACATAAATAAAATATATATTTTTTTAATTGGCAAAAGTTGGGGCATCTGGGTGGCTCAGTCGTTAAGCATCTGCCTTCGGCTCAGGTCATGATCCTGGGGTCCTGGGATCCAGCCTCACATCAGGCTCCCTGTTCCATGGGAAGCCTGCTTCTCCCTCTCCCACTCTCCCTGCCTACTATATTCCCTCTCTTGCTGTGTCTCTGTCAAATACATAAATAATTTTTTTAATTGCCAAAAGTCTTGGATAGACATTGCTCCCAAGAAGATATTCCAATGGCCATTAAGGGTATGAAAAGATGCTCAACATCACTAGCCATTAGGGAAATCAAAACTGTTGTGATACCACTTCACACCCAACAGGATGGCTACTACCAAGAAACAAAACCCCCAGAAAATAACAGGTGTTGGTGAAGATGTAGAGTAATTGGAAACTTTATGCTCTGTTGATGAGAATGTAAAATGATGCAACCACTGTGGAAAACACTACAGTAGTTCCTCAAAGAATTAAAAATAGAATTATCATATGATCCAACAATTCCGGGGCGCCTGGGTGGCTCAGTTGTTAAGGGTCTGCCTCCAGCTCGGGTCATGATCCCACGGTCCTGGGGTCGAGCCCCACATCGGGCTCCCTGCTCAGTGGGAAGTCTGCTTCTCCCTCTCCAACCGCTCCTGCTTTGTGTTCCCTCTCCTCTCGCTGTGTCTCTCTTTGTCAAATAAATAAATAAAATCTTTTTTTTGAAAGAGATTTTGTCAGAGAGAGAGAAAGAGAGAGCAAGTACGCACAAGCAGAGGGAGCAGCAGTCAGAGGGAGAAGAGGGCTCCCTGCTGAGCAGGGAACATGATGCGGGACTCGATCCCAGGACCCCAGGATCATGACCTGAGCCAAAAACATATGCTTAACAACTGAGCCACCCAGACAACCCCAAATTTTTTTTAATATAAGTTAACTATGCATCTACAGCAAAGGTTCATATAAACCTTCCAAATTTGCTTGGTGTCACCTCATTGCTATCCCTGAGTTTGTTCTTGTTTTCTTTTGTTTGAATTTATCATTATGTCAGATAAGCCTAAATAGGCAGGTCAGGAAAGTCTTTTAACCCCCAGAGGTAACAAATGGACATGTCGTGAGCTGAATCTGGTTCACAGATACATTTTAGTTGGTTCACATGATGTTTTAAAAATTGGGAAATTTCCGGGCACCTGGGTGGCTCAGTGGGTTAAAGCCTCTGCCTTCGGCTCAGGTCATGATCCCAGGGTCCTGGGATCGAGCCCCTCATCAGGCTCTCTGCTCTGTGGGGAGCCTGCTTCCTCCTCTCTCTCTCTCTCTCTGCCTACTTCTGATCTCTGTCAAATTAATAAATAAAATCTTTAAAAATAAACAAATAAAATAAATAAAAATTGGGAAATTTCCTAAAAGTTTGGATTTCAGACGCTCTGGAAAAATGGAAAGATTTGGCAGCTAGGTCCACATCCCCACCTGGCAAAAATGGGCCCACTGAGTATTACCTGCCACGATTACTGCATGTTTTCCCATTCACCACACTCCCCCTGATGCCTCAGTTTATCTGCCACTACTCCATCCATCCTTTCCTGCCTGGCCTTGGCACCTAGGCTTATGACCTCTGACCTTCTCTCCCAGGAGAGAAATGAACCATGCCCCCGGCTATGTTGAGTCATAGGACTAGATTTCCATAAACTGAGGGTTGATGGAAACCGAGCAGAAGAATGTCAGGTTTCTCATTCCCCCAGCCACGAACCCAAGCTCCACAGCAAGGAGAAGGAAGAGACAGAAGAACATCAGGGGTCAGAGCCTGGTCATGTCACGCATTCCCAGATCCATTCCAGGTGGAGACAGTGATTCTGGTAGAGAGACCCCAGAGCTCTGAAGCTGTTGCCAAATTGAGCAGAAAAAAATTGTGAACTGCAAGGTTGAACTGACAGGCTCCAAGATTCCTTGCAGTCCCATGAGTCTAAAAATTACCAGCTTTGTTTCTCTATACTCCTACTGACTGCACTTTGCTGTTTGTCTACAAGGATACTGGAAGACCGCTCTCTAACCTAAAGGGCAGTTTATCAAAAGGTGGATCAAATTCCAGCAGAACAAGGATGTCTGGTTAACTTGGGGCCAGGATGATTTCCATTTCACAGGTGCTGTTTCCAAGAGTAATGACTAGCAAACAAGAATTTAGGAATCCATTGTAGTGAAGGCCTCCTTCTAGAAAACAAAACACTTTATGTATTTGAAAGAATCTTAGCAGAGAGAAAAGGGCAGCAAGGGAAAAATAGGGAAGAAAAAAAAGGCACAAAAACATCGAAAGAACCTCAGGATGCAACCTTATTCTAAACTGTGAGGCTAAAGAAAAGAAGTTTCTATCTTGATGTTCCCTTAATCTTCTGTAAAGTTAGTGGTTTGCATAAGTCAGAATTTTTGCAAGAAAGAGTTGGATGGATTCAATGACAACAAAAAATCCTTAGATCTAGTTACCTGCCCTTGAAATGACTGTTTAAGATGTATGGTAGTGGTGCCTGGATGGCTTAGTCTCAGTCGGTTAAGCATCTGCTTTCGGCTCAGGTCATGATCCTGGGGTCCCGGGATTGAATTCTGCATCGGGCTCCCTGTTCAGCAGGGAGACTGTTTCTTCCTCTCCCTTTGCCTGCTGTTCCCCCTGCTTGTGCTCACTCTGTGTCAAATAAATACATAAAATCTTTAAAAAAAAAAAAACAACAGGAAAAGCACTTGTAGTTCTCAGCACAGAAAAAAAAATTATGCAACAAAATACATTTCAAAAATTGACAAAAACTCTCCATATCCCATCCCAGCATGACAGTGCTCCTCGCATTATTATTTTTTGTTTCTCAGATGAAGGCATACCCACATGTTCCTAGGGCTCTGAAGTTTTACTACTTCAAATGATTTGTTTTGATATTTTAAAGATTTTATTTATTTATTTGAGAGAGAGAGAGAGAGAGAGATCACAAGCAGGGGCAGGGAGTAGAGAGAGAAGCAGACTCCCCACTAAGCAGGGAGCCTGATGCAGGACACAATCCCAGGACCCGAGGATCATGACCTGAGCCAAAGGCCGAGGCTTAACTGACTGACCCACCCAGGCGCCCTTGTTTTAATTTTTTACGGTAATGTGAAATGGTTCTAGCAGACACAACATTTAATTTTTGTGGTTATAATTTACAACTAAAGGGAATTCTCACGTAAAAGACTGTCATTTTCTAACATAATGCTTTTCACGCTGGAGTTCCCTGACTGCCAGAGGATCCAGAGCTTTATTCTCAGTGTCTGATTTCTTTTTCCTTTAAAAGAATTTCTTTCATTTCTTTGGTCTGTGAAACATTGCTGAAGTTTAAGCCTCTTTTGGGCAGAAGAATATTTAGCTGCAAGTCAGACACCTGTAGTTTATTTAAAGGGTCATTTAGGAAATCATTAGCACAGAGGTCCCACTGGGGAACACACAGGGGACCAAGGCGAGGACAGTTTGTCTCCTTGTTCTGTAGGGAACTGCTCCCACGGCAGATGTCATTCATGCCCGGCAACATCTGGGTCACACATCCCGTACCCCCTTGGAATTGTCCTATAGTCGCTTGGGGAGGAAAGGAAATGCTACAATTAGAGAAACAGCTGCTTTTTATTGCCTCTGCAGAGACTGGCTCAGGCTCTTTGGTCTTCCCTGGAAGGGATCCTCACTCGCTTGGGGAGGGGAACAGCCATCCCATTGGGTAGTCATGGACTCCGCTGACTCCACTGCAGCCTGGATGGTCAGAGTCTGCAGGAAATCACAGAAGATACCATACTTAAAACTCCCTACTAGAGGTGCCTGTCTGTCTGAAGAGCGAGCGACACTTAATCTTGGGGTTGGGAGTTCGAGCCCCACACTGGGTGTAGAGATTGCTTAAATAAATAAATCAACTTACGAACAAAACATAACAAAACAAAAACTCCCTACTAGCTCTCACTGACCTCATTGCCTCAGGAGAGAGGGAAAGGGTCCAGTGGAACAGTGAAATGACAAGTGTGGGGGCGGGGGGGATGCTTGTGAGCCTTGCATGCCTTTTGCAAGTAACATTTGCTTCTTCTTAAAGCTAAATACTTTGGCTTTAGACTGGAGAAGGGCGGGGAGCAGTGGATGATGGACACAGGATACATTCTGCCTGGGAGGATGTGCACAGATGTGGCCCATGTGCTCCTCCCAGTTTTTGGCAACAAGCCTGGGATGGGTCATTTTGTGTCCTGTCACAGCTGAAGTCTTTGGAAGGCAGGGAAACATTTTGTAGGTGGAGTGGTAATAAATACTTGCGCATGCCTTCCTTTTGCTGTGAGAAGCTGAGGACATTCATCAGGAGAAAGGACTCTGTAAACTAGCAAGGGCCCTCTGACCAGGAACTATTGATCACAATGACACGAAGGTGCATGATTTAAAGGGAAGAGTTTTGGGTTTTGTTAGGGGGCCCCTGGTGTGGATCTTGGCTCACCCACACACAAGCTCTGTGACCTTGGACGAGTTTTTCATCTTGCACAGCTTATTTTGTGCTGCGCAGGGGATGTGGGGGGAAGGGAGTCCATTTGTACATACCGGAATAGTCTTTGCCTTACCTCACAGGACTGTGATCAAAATAGAAAATATGACAAAGCTCTTTGTGAACTAGAAAGAGAATGTTCTGAGCAAAGCTGCATTTTTCAGATCTCTCCATAGCCACCAAGTCTGAAATTGGTCCCACAGAATCTCAAGCATGATGAGCCCAAACAACAGTGACTCATCATCTTTCTCCCCAAACCAGCTCCTTCCCTGGGGTTTTCAGCTTGGTGTTAGGGGAACAGAAAGAAGCTTATTCATTGTCCCCCCAACCAATTATCCAATCAAGGTAATCTCTGTTGTGAAGATTTCCAGAGCTTTGTAACTTACCCGTGTTTACTAATTGTATCATCTCCTGCTTCTCTATCGTGACGAGCATGAAGGGGACCTCGTATAGGACCTAGGCTGATTTCACCAGGGCGTCGTTCTGGTGGCTTCCCAAAAAACCAGTTTCTTCTCCTTCAGTAGTCACCAGCACTTACTCCATTTCCCGGGGATTCTCTACTTCCTGAGAGGGAAAGCAGACTCCCCAGCAATCAGCCTTCCTGCTATCCCCCAAAACAAGAACACACTCCCCCTTTTAGTGTGATTTTTTAGTATTAATGTGGAAATGGATAGGGGGAGAACTAAAATGCCAAAATATGAGGAAGTTACAAAGCTGACAAAGTTTTCATATTAGTGAGCCCTCGGCTGGCTCCTAACTAACTCTGAGGTGGTAAATGAAAGTCCTTTGGCCTCTTCTTGTCAACGTTTATTCCTGAAAGTTTTACTTCTCATACAGCACCCTCCCCCACTCTTTCCCCCTAGGTTTTGGGTTCCTCGTGGCCAAGTAACTGTGTCTGAGTTCTGCTTGGTATTCTCAGTGGTTAGCACAGGGCCTGGCACATAGGGCTAAGATATACTGAGCACTTACTATGGGCTAAATACTGTATGAAGTCTTCATGTGGATTATCTCACTCATTCCTCAGACGATCCTTCAAGGCAGTTACCATTATGTCCCCATTTTAGAGAAAGGAAACTGAGGCACAGGGAGGTAAAGGAAGTTGCCCAAGAACACACAGCTGATAAGTGGCAGAGCTGGGATTCATTCCCAGGCACTCTGACTCCAGGGCCCATACTCTTAACCACTATGCTGAAGACATTTAAATATTGGCTGAACATATTAAATAAACTCTTATCTCCACTTCCCATGCCATGACCACCTCTGCCTTGTTTCTCTAAAATACCTCCTCTCTAGGTTCCTTAGCCCAAACTCTCAACTACTCCTTACATTTTACAGTAGTCTTGTAACTTTTTCATTAGACCGGTGGTTTTTATTTTTAAGATTTTATTGATTCACTTGAGAGAGAGAGTGAGAGAGCACAAGTGAGGAGTGGGGAGAAGTAGAGGGAGAAGGAGAAGCAGACTCCCCGCCGAGCAGGGGCACTGGGGCACGGACCCAGGTGCCCCAAACCAGTGTTGTTGTTGTTGTTTTTAAGATTTAATTTATTTATTTGACACAGAGAGAGATCACAAGTAGGCAGAGAGGCAGGCAGAGAGAGAAGGGGGGAAGCAGGCTCCTCACTGAGCAGATAGCCTGATGGAGGGCTCAATCCCAGGACCCTGAGATCATGACCTGAGCCAAAGGCAGAGGTTCAACCCACTGAGCCACCCAGGTGCCCTGGGACCAGTGGTTTTTAAACCTTCTTTGAATCTCAGAACCTGTGGAGAATCTTATCAATGAAAGCTATGGCTATTACCCAGATTAACATCCACATCCACAAAAATTTGAGTACAATGGGCAGAAGGGGCAAGGAACACACATCATCTTTTTTTTTTAATATCTTATTTATTTATTTGACAGAGAGATCACAAGTAGGCAGAGAGGCAGGCAGAGAGAGGGTGAAGCAGGCTCTTTGCCCAGCAGAGAGCCCGATGAGGGGCTCAATCCCAGGACCCTGAGATCACGACCCCAACAGAAGGCGGAGGCTTAACCCACTGAGCCATCCAGGTGCCCCGAGCACACATTATCTTAAACCCATCAGTGAACCCTCAGGTTCCCTTCTTATTGTTTGGGGGTGGCAGTCCGGGGTGTGTGTGTAAGTTGAAATTCCTTGGTAAGGCTTACCAGACCAGGTTTACCTGTCTAGCCTCATCTCCAGTCACACACCCCAAGTTTAGGGCTTAAACCTACTGACCAACCCCTTTCACACCTCTAAGACACCTGCTTTTGAAGTTCCTTCTCCTTGGAACACTTTCCCCTCCACCCCTACCTGACGCACTTGCCATCAAAGTCCAACTAGAATGTTACCTCTCAGATGCCTTCCCTAACACTCCAGGCCCTCCAATTTGTTTAAAAAACTCGTCGCCTCTAACATTGTTTGTATCTATGACAGCACTGATCGTGTTAATTGCTAAGGACCCAGTCTCCCTCGATTCATCATTTGCTCCCCAAGAGCAGCGACGGCATGTCATTCATCGTTGGACCCCCCCAGTAGTCTAGAAGAACGTGCGTGACACACTGTAGGTGCTCACAAGGTTTATTACATTGGTTTGTGCGGGGCTCAGCTCTCCCTCCGCGACTGGCAAGTTCATTACAGATTTGGAGGAGACCAACACGCTTAGGACAGAACCGAGTGGTCCAAGTCCGCCCAGTGAGGAATCTGCCAGAGAGAAAATGAGCCCGAGTCCAGGCTTTGGAAGTAGGGCAGAGGCCCCGCGCGCTCCCGCCGGCGCAAGGTGAGTAACATTCAACGCAAGATGTTGAGTTTCTGGTAGGAAGGAGGAAGACGCGCACTGCATCCTGGGATCTGCGCGACTGACAGCCGCACTGCACGGCGGGATTTGTAGTCCCGCCCTTCACCGGGACACTGGGAAGTGACACCTGGCTACTGTCAACCACGTTTTTACACAGATAAGGTACAACCTTGGCCATACAGCACAGAATGATGAGGTTCTTTAGGGCCGCTATACCTAGTTGCACTCTTCAGAGTAAATCTCATTTCGGCGGTGGCTACCAGAAAGGCGCATTGGAGTGCTGCTGCACGTGCGCAACGCGTGCGTCCGTGCGTGCGCGCGCATCGGGCCCCGCCTCCGGAAGTACCGTCTCTGCAGCCGCTCACTGTCCTCGCGATGCCTCCTTGAGCCGGGTGGCGCAGGCGCGGTGTCCCTCAGCGAAGATGGCGGCGCGGTGTTCCACACGCTGGCTGCTGGTGGCGGTGGGGACCCCGAGGCTGCCAGCTGCAGCGGGGAGAGGAGCCCCGCCGCCCAGGGTGGGTGTGGTGGGGGCTTCGCTGGGGCACAAGCTGAACGTCACTACCTTCGCGCCTTCCTTTGGAGCGCGGGGCTCCGGGGCGCTGCTGACATTGAGACCCGGTGTCAGCTTCAAAGGTGAGGGCAGGTTCCAGAGCCCGAGTGTGGGATCGCTAAGGCCCGTAATGGAGTGACTCGATCCGGCTACGGGGGTGGCGGGGTGGAGGTTGTTTCTAACCTGAATGCGGAATTGCTTGGAGAGACTGACAAGCGAGAGGCAGAGAGGCCCAAATGGCTTCTTAGAAGCGGTGAACCAGGGAGAGCTGCATGGAGCCCCGGCGGCGGTGGTGAAACGTTCTGTAGGCCCACAACCTTCACTCTCTGTCAACATTTCTAGAAGCCTCTTTCCGGCCCGCCGCTGCTGCGATACCCTGTTCTGTTCCCGTCTCCTCCCTTCACCTTCTGGCCGGACAGGAGGAGATATTTGTTACTCGGTGAGCACCTGTTAGGTGCTAGGCACTTTGTGCCCCATTTCGCTTGATGGTAACAATCCTGCAGGAAGGCTGTCGTCATTCTCATTTTAAAGAACGGGAAACTGAGGTCACAAAGGTAGATGAGAAGAGTCGTCCCAAACACAGAGCTGTCCTTTAATAGCTTATGCTCCTTCTACCACATGTTTTTAGCTGAAGGGCACACTTAACAGTCTTTCCTAAGTCCTTAAACTGGTGATTGTGATAAAAATACAAACTAACATTTATTGAGCACTTTCACGTAGGAGGCGTGGATCATTTCCATGTGATAGACACTGTTGCTATTCCATTGTGTAAAGAAACTTAAGCCTCGGTGTTCAGCAGCTTGTGTAGAATGTGACAAAACAAAGATGGTGGAACCTTGATTTAAAGCCAGCTTTCTTAATTGCTGGAGGTGATACTGAATTAATACGTATTAAGCCTCTAAGTGTTCAGCATTGATGGTTCTGCTCTGTGTTGGATGACTTCCATTATAGTGAAAGAAGGAAGGAGGAAACACTGAACCAATCATGTGTCTGAATTGTGCCCTTGGCCGGGTTCCCTAGTCATTCTCCAGTTTGATGATCTTGCCCCCTTCCTGGATAGCCTCAACACCCCTGCGTGTGTTTTGTGTTTTATTAATTTTAAGTGGTCTCCCAGGCCTCCATAGTTTGTTGCTATTGTTGAGAACGCTTTCTCCTGGAAAGCCGAGCGGTTCCCTGTTGTGTGCATGATAAAATCTGGGCTCCTTAGCATAGCTCAAGGGCCCTTCGGTCATTCCTAGCCCTCATTAATCATCAGGAGCCTCATGATCTCTAACCACCCCTCTACATGCGTAAAATCTAGTTATATCACACGTTACTAAATGCACAAGGACTTTGCTGTGAACCAAAGGTGATACGTGATTTAGCAGCCAAGTGAGCCGCTTTTTAGAGCAGTAAAGGGGAAGCTGTTGGAAATAACATCAGGACTGTAGGTGTAATTTGGGTGGATTCAAACCTTTCCTTAGCCTGGTTAATTTCTACAGCTTAACAGTGTCTGCCTTAAAAAACCTTTCCAGAACTCTTTCAGTTGGATCAACAGTGGTTCTCAACTGGGGTTGATTTTGCCCTCCGCAGAACATTTGGCAATATGTGGAGACATTTTTAGTTGCCAGCGTGTGGCCAAGGGTAGAGGGGGAGTAGAGTGTGCTACTTAAAAGTAGTTGGCTAGGGTGCTGCTGAACATCCTTTGACACATAGGTATTTTAGTTGGCCAGGGATGCCATAACAAAGAACCACATGTATTCTCACAGTTCTAGAGGCTAGAAGTCCAAGATCAGTGTTTAGGAGGGTTGTCTTTAAAGACCCTACTTCCAATAACTGTCACATTCTGAGGCACTGGGAATTAGGGCCTCAACAGGTGAATTGGGGGTGCATAACAATAGGAAAGTCCCACCACCAGGAGGAATCCAATCCCATCATCAACAATGTGCAGTTGAGAAACCCTGATTAGGTGACTCTTTGTATGTGACTCTGCACGTCCTTGTGTACTAATATCTCCTTGCACACTGCCTCCACACTCGCCTGCAGGACTGTAAGCTCCTTGAGAGTGCTGGCTTTGGCCTTTTTCTTCATCTTGTATTCTCAGTGCCTGCTACAGTGTTAAGATCTTGAATATCTGTAAGCCCCAGAATGGCATTTCCTTTGAATGGTCTGCTGCCTATTCCCAGTGCAGAACCCAGTGCCTGGCAAGTAGTAAATGCTCAATGCGTATTTGCTGAATGAACGAATGGGGAATCCAGAAGCTTCTTTGTAGGCAGAAGTTTGACTTGGAAACCTGGAGCTGTCATGACTTTTATGCCTTAACGAGGCTCCCTTTCACTCCCAGCCCTGCACTCTCTATCTTTGGTTGTCACGGGATGCGTTGGGGGTTAGGCAGGGCTCAAGGTGTGGGGCAGCTCCCCCTGTTTCACTTGGTGACAGACCAGCCCAGCTTAGTCGACCACATGCACAGAGTGCAGTCAAGGGGGGGGCAGAGGGTGTCTGCTGGTGGCTGTTCTCTTGGTAGTGATGCCAGAAGCATGAAAGGGCATATGGCTGCCTGCGTTGGGCATTGACCCATTAGCTGCTCTGGGGTGATCAGGTTCAGGCATAGGGCCTTTTAACCCTGTGTGTCTATATAGGTGTATTGTTTTTAGGGGAAGGGCAACACTTTTATCAGATACTCTTAGATCTGTGACTTTAAACACTAAGAACTATTTCTTTAGTGCAGTGGTTCTCAAATTCAGCATGTGGCAGAATCATCACCTGGAGGGCTTGTTAAATATAGGCTACTGTACTCCAGAGTTTCTGACTCAGGTCTGGGGTGGGGCCTAAAAATGGGCATTTCCGACAAGCTGATGGTGCCGCTGGTCCAGGGACCACCATCCGAGAGCCACCCCAGAAGCAGATCCCCAAGGTTGCGCGGTGGAGGGAAGGAACGTGGAGAATTGTTAAGCATTAAGGGAGACAACGCATGTGAAGGTACCTGCTACGGTGCAGGTGCTTGCGTAGTGTAAGAGTGGGACTAGGTCCCTTCTTCATTGTCCCGCAGGTCCAGTCTACCACCTCATTGTCTTGTGGTCCAGCAGAATCAGCCCTGCCCAGTGGTGTTTGTTTTATATTCAATGCCTCCAGTGGCCTTGTCCATTTTCGAAGTGCAGTGAGTTAGGTCTCCAGTGAGTTTTCCTCCAGAGGGCTTGGAGGAAAGCCGCCTCTGAAGCTGTGACCTCTATTCCTTCACAGGTATAACCTGGCTGGCTGTTTACTCACAATTTCCTTTTGTTGAGCGCATTCCCAGGGTGATTTTCTTTCCTTTTTTCTTTTCTAGGAGTAAGAAGTTACCCTTTTGTTTGCACTGCCTCCTTCCATACGAGCTCCCCTTTGGGCAAAGAGGATTATTACCAGATACTAGGAGTGCCCCGAAATGCCAGCCAGAAGGAGATCAAGAAAGCCTATTACCAGGTCTGTATGGAAGCCAGATTTTAGGGACAAGACTGTAGAAGGGATGCTGTTGGTCTAGTCTGCTCACCAGTGAGCCACAGCTGCCCATACGTATGGGTTCCATGAGGCTGACAGTGTAGAATGAGATGAGAACGGTGGGTGTTGCTGGACTCTTCCTCAGGCACATTGGGCCCTACTCGTTAATACTTCAGAAGAAAGATAGGCAGAACCAAAGATTTTTTTTTTTTTAAGATTTTATTTATTTATTTGGCAGAGAGAGAGATCACAAGTAGACAGAGAGGCAGGCAGAGGAAGAGGAGGGGAGCAGGCTCCCTGCTGAGCAGAGCCTGATATGGGTCTCGATCCCTAGACCCTCAGATCATGACCTTAGCCGAAGGCAGAGGCTTAACCTGCTGAGCCACCCAGGCACCCCCACCAAAGATTTTTATTATTTTTTTTTTTGAAGTCTTTTTTTTTTTTTTTAAGATTTACCTATTTATTTGAGAGAACGCATGTGTACACTCACAGCAGAGCGAGGCAGAGGGAGTGGGAGAGAAGATCTCAAGCAGACTCCCTACTGAGCATGAAGCCCCACGTGGGGCTTGATCTCGTGGACCCTGAGCCCATGAGTTGGATGCTTAGCCAACTGAGCCACCCAGGTGCCTTGTTTGTTTCCCCTTTTTTGCTGTTTACCGGGAATGCTGCTGGGAACATCCACGTGTAGGTTTTGTGTAGATCTATGTTTTCATTCCTCGTGAGTATGTTCATATACCTAGGAGTAGAATTGCTGGGTCACCATGATTAAATCCGTGGTTAACCTCTTGAGGACTGCCGGACTATTCCAAAACGGTCGCACCATTTTACGTTCCCACCATCAGAGGGTTCTGACTTCTCCACACCCACAGCGACTCTTGTTCTTGCCCCTCCTTTCGAGTACAGCCACCCTAGTGAGTGTGAAGTGGGGTCTCACTGTGGTTTTAATTTGCTTTTCAGTGGAGGGTCAGGACGTTGAGCACCTTCCCATGTGCTTGTTGGCCGTTTGCTGGATGTGTATTCAGGTTCTTTGTCCGTTCCTGAGTTGTAATGGAATGAGCAAAGGCATGGGCGTAGGAAGCAGAGACCCTGGTTTGGAATAGTGAATAACTTGTTCTCCTTTTGAGCTGGAGGGCAGGGTACCTGAGGTAAGAGTGGGAGAGGAGTGAAGTGGTGGAGGCTGGGGCCAAATTAGCGGGAAACATGAGGCTGTTCGTCCTAGAAACTTAAGAGAGAGCAGGGAGGGGCGCCCGGCTGGCTCAGCTGGTGGAGCGTGACCTCTTGATCTTGGGGTCACGAGTTTGAGCCCCACGTTGGGTTTAGAGATAACTTAAACATAATAAAATCTTTAATATTCAGAAAAAAAAGAGAGTAGGGAACCATTCAAGTCTTTAGGTGTGGAAGTGAAAAGACCTGGTAAACCTGCACAGTTTAAAGATGACATGTTTAAAGTAGCCTTTATAGGGAAATTTCTGGGGTCAGACCTTGATGAAAGCTTTGGGGATATTGCATCATTTTATCCTCCTGACAGGCTTGGAGAGGTTATGACATACAGCCAAGGCTCCATTAGTCAATACGTGTTGTTCATGAGACTGAAATACCACAAAAGATCTCTCTTTTCCTTAAGCTAATCTCATGAGTATATTGCTGTGTCTTGCCTTGGCTTCTGGGACCAGCTTTGTGTCCCACGATGATCTACTGGCTGTCCCTGGAGACCCTGCTTTGGGGTTCACACCAGCCTCTGGCTGGCCTCCATGAGCTGGTGTGAGGACCGGCGTCTCCAGAAGCAGGCTGAGTTCAGAGGCACCAGTGGCGCTGTACTCTGCAGTGGCGGAGCTTCTCCTGCTGCTGCCTTTGTTCTGTCTCCCTGGCTTTAAGGAGTGGGTGGGTGTTTCTGGCAACCTGCCAGCACCCTCCATCCTCCTGGAAACCAAAGTTGGGCAGCACATGACCAGTTCTTTCTTTGCAGGCTTAGTGATTTGTATTGCTTTCTTTCGCTACTGTGGAAGATAGAGGGCCCTTTGATTCTTAGTGTAAAGGACTCTGTGGGGTCCATTATTTGCCAGGCTGATTTGTAAAAGAGGGTTAAAGTGACCCATGAGCCAAAAGCAGAGAGTTAGGCTTACTCTAATGAAGACTCTTCACTGATGAGGGCTGTTGGTCATGGTACACTCCACCTTGGCTGAAAGCAAGTTCCCCATCATAGAAAATAATCCTGTCATGTGTCTCAGGCTTGGATCATGACCTGACACCCCCCCCTTTTTTTTAATTGTAAAGTCTGTTAAAATGTATCCTGCCCCCCTTTGAAACCATATGAATCTCACATGATCATGTTTGTCTAAAATGAGATCGTTTGGTGCTGTTTGTTGTCCTTGTGTCTCCAGCATGACCCGTGATGTCACACAGCCCTCTGATGTGTCCTAGTACTTTTCTTGAATTTGACCTCCTTTGGGTCCTCATTTGGCACTCTGAGCTATGACACTGTTGTGTCTTTACTCGGCACGAACGCTCTCTTACATGTGACACCTCCCCTCGTTCCTTTCACCGCGGACTCCGTGCCTCCCGTGTGAGCTCTGAGGTTGTCTGCTTCAGTGCTGTGTTTCACAGCAGTCATCCTGATGATTTGGCGTGTACTGATAGCAGTAAGCGTTCGCTCATCATTGAAAATTTTCAATCCCGGTCAGAACTCCTTAGGTGCCCCCACCTCCTGCACACATCCTTCCACTCCCTTCTGTGTTCTAAAAATAGCTGACGTTGAATGTTACTGCGTGCCATGCCTTGTGCTTGCTTTATTTTTATTATTGATTTATTTATTATTGTCATTTTTATTTTTTAACTACGTTCCGTTAGCCCCCATATAGTGCATCATTAGTTTTCGATGTAGCATTCAGTGATTCGGTAGTTGCGTATATAACGCCCAGTGGCCTTGTGCTCATTTTAGAATATATTTATCTCATTTTATCCCCACCACAGCCCTGTGAAGTAGGTACCGTTACTGTCATTTTCCAGATGAGTATACTGTGCTCGGTGACATTCTGCCCAAGGTCGCAGAGCTAGCAGACAGTGGCCCTGGGCGCTCTGACCCTGAGGCCGTGTGCTTAGCTTCCCGCCCCCAGACTGCGGCCAGCGGCTCGGGGTGTCAGAGCCACGCGGCTTCTCCAGTAAGCTTTGGCATCCTGCACGCCACCATCCCTCACTCGAGGGAGCTGCAGTAAGCCAGACTCTGCAGCCCGGCCCGCCGGTGAGCCGCATACTGTGCGCACAGCACGGCTCGGAGCAGCCAGAAGGCCACCTTCGCTTTAGAGCGGCTCAGGCTCTTGAAAAGCACAGAGGAGTATACAGTGGAAAGTCTCCCTCCTTCTTGTTTATTTACACCCTCCCTGTTGCAGTCGGCATCACCAGCTCATTAGTGTTCGGCCAGAAGAGCTGATCAGCTGGTACGTAGTTTCTGCTCCTCTTCTGTAGACGGTAGTCTGGCAGACACACCGTTTCTCTGCTGCTTTCGTAAAGGTGCCCCAGTTGAAGGGATCGGTTGTTATTTTTGGTAGATATTTGTTGTGGTTGAACAACAAACGTGTTTATGCTTCAGATTTGAAGAGATCGGTTTATTTTAAAGCCTTAAGCCTTGTTTTCAGAATTGCTGTGGGTCACAAAATCTTGAACAACTGCTGTAAAGGAGGTGAGATTGGGACTGTCACTTGGGTTCCAGTGTTGGTCATCATCTTGTGTCCATAGTAATTCACCGTTTCCTCCCTTAGCTGGCCAAGAAATACCACCCAGACACAAATAAGGACGATCCCAAAGCCAAGGAGAAGTTCTCCCAGCTGGCAGAAGCCTACGAGGTAACGCGACCTGCCTGTGTGTGCAGCTGCCGTCACTCAGCTGCTGGTGTGGTTCCAAGTGTGCAGCACAGGGTGGCCTGACGTGTCGTGAGGTCCCCTGTGAAGGCTGCATTCCCCATGCCAGATTACCTCCGTGAAGATCCCCAGGCCTCCCGCTAGATCCCGCTTGGCTTCTCATAGAAAACAGGATCTAATCATCTGTGTTAACAGAGCTCCCAGGTCGCCTGCCTTTGTAGCCCGCTCTAGGCGCTCCTGGTACGATTAATTAATCCCACACATTTGATGACCCCCTTACTTAAGGCATCACTGTCTCGTGGGGCTGGTGAGGATGGTAAAAGTAGAAGGCATCCCTTAAGGAATTTGAAATGTAATCAGAGGGATGAAGCACGGACTTGTGGACGACTGCTGAGCCATTCCAGAGGGACCTTCTCCCCAGACTTGGAGCGCCTGAGGGGTTCAGGCTGTGTGGAGTATCGTGTATCTGCTCTTCGTGTGTGCGCGCGCACATGTGCATGCATTGCCTCAGCTGTTGGGGAGCAAGTCACAAACATCTCTCTTCTTCAGTCTCCCAGTGTGTGCTTTCTAAGAACAAAAACATTCTTTTGCATGACCACAGTACATTTGTCAAAACCAAGAGATTTAATGTTGCCGCAATCCCCTTATCTGTAGTTGGCATGCACGCTTGTCTGTGCTCTGGGCTTTGGGAGACTCGGGAGGGCCTGACTGCTGGGCCTTTCTGGTAGGTGCTGAGCGACGAAGTGAAGAGGAAGCAGTATGATGCGTACGGCTCCGCTGGCTTCGATCCTGGGGCCGGCAGCTCCGGACAGAGCTACTGGAAGGGAGGCCCCACTGTCGACCCAGAGGAGCTCTTCAGGAAGATCTTTGGCGAATTCTCATCATCATCTTTTGGAGATTTCCAGAGTGTCTTCACTCAGCCTCAGGAGGTAAGCTCCTCGTCTTGAAGAATCACTCCTTCACATTTTAGCTGCTCGGCGTGAGGCAAACAGATTTGATCAGTTGCATTTTCTCTAAATTAATAAATAAATGGCATAGCAGCTTCCACAGAATGATCTGGAGGCTGCCGTTTTCATAGGAAATCATTCTCCTGTTTAAGTAAAATCCCGTAGGTAATATGTGTGCATCCATTTTAACTATATTCTTAGAGCTGCTTAATCGGGCAGCCTAAGGCTGAGGCTCTCGGTGTCCATGCCTAGGGTGTAAGTGTTTTATCTCGAAGGCCTGCTACGTTATTCTAGTAGAGCTCAGTCCAGTAGGGAGACCCATGGCATATTTATGTCCTAATAAGACATGATCAGAGTTGAAGAGAGAGGGGGGATGTTTTATGACTTAGGTTATGATTGTGGATCTTTCCAGTTGTCTGTAAGCACTGTGTCCAAATATTACATGTGAACAGTTTGTTGAAAAGTACATTTTCACTTAAAACAAATATTCCCTTTTAAAAACCCTGAGGAGTAGGGCAGAATCACTTGAGTCCCATCCATTCTTACTAGGCCGAGTGTAGGTGAGTAGAATAGTTAAAAGGTAGAGTAGCTGGGTGAAGATGTGAGCAGGGGTGCACAGAGGGGTTTAGTGGAATTTCACGTTCAGTGCAGGTGCTCTGGTTTCATAGCAGCAGATGTCTGTTCAGACCTATGGGAGACGCACCACCAACGGTGGACCTTAATGTAAACTCTGGGCCTCGGATGATTAAGATGTGTTTGTATAGGTTCATTCTTGATTTTAAAAAAATGTATATTCTGGTGAATGATCCTGAAAATGGGAGAGGCTGTGCATGTGTGGGGCCGGGTGGGGGTGTGTGTGGGACCCCTGTACCTCCTTCTCAGTTCTGTAAACGTGAAGCTGCTTTAAAAGAAAAATTAAAGGAACTGGAAACTGCTGACCGTTGCCCTCCTTTATTTTTCAAGTGGAGGGTCATGCTGGTGATTATCAGAAGAAAGATGTCAGGTTGTCCTCTGATTTCTTTAGTACATCATGGAGTTGACGTTCAATCAGGCGGCCAAGGGGGTCAACAAGGAGTTCACCGTGAACATCACTGACACCTGTGAGCGGTGTGACGGCAAGGGGAATGAGCCTGGCACCAAGATGCAGAGCTGCCATTACTGCGGGGGCTCCGGCATGGTAAGAGCCCATCCAGGCCCCATCCTGCTCCTTCCTAGGGGCCTCCTGCCTCTGTCCCACCCACTCTCTTCCTCGTCATCCCGCCATCCCAGGGACAGTTTTCCGGCAGTACTTAGTGATCTGAGAGTCCCTAACTTGGTGGGACTGTTTGATCTGTAACCTTCTTCTTTTCCCCTGAGTGCTCTGGCTTGTTCAGTGGGCTGTCTTCTCTGAAAATACATTTGGGGATGTTTTGGTAATTTGAAACCATGGTATAGGGAGGGAGGTTTAAATTTTGTTTGTAGCATCATCATTTTATCCTCTTTTTTTTAAAGATTTTATTTATTTGAGAGAGAGAGAGCACATCAAGCAGGGGCAGCAGGCAGAAAGAGAGGGAGAAGCAGGCTCCCTCTCTGAGCAAGGGGCCCGATGCGGGCTCCATTCCAGGACCTCGGGATCATGACCGAGCCAAAGGCAGATGCTTAATGGCTGAGCCACCCAGATGCTCTGATACATTTTTTTTAATAATATAAACTTAGAGAACCGTATAGAGAGTCACTCCATTATTCCTTACCCGGAACCAATTGTCAGCCTTCTCTCCCATTTGCTTTGTCATCTGTGGTGTGTATTTTCTTTTCTTTTTTTTTTTTTTTTAAGATTTTATTTATTTATTTGACAGACAGAGATCACAAGTAGGCAGAGAGGCAGGCAGAGAGAGAGGAGGAAGCAGGCTCCCCACCAAGGAGAGAGCCCGATGCGGGGCTCGATCCCAGGACCCTGAGATCATGACCTGAGCCGAAGGCAGAGGCTTTAACCCACTGAGCCACCCAGGTGCCTCCCCAGATAACATGTTTTTGATGAAACACCACATCCCTTTCCAGTGGGCCGTGTCAGGAGTCATAAGGTGTCCATTTGTCCTCTTAGTGGTAATGTGACATTTGATCACTGGTAGTTAAGGTAGTGTCCACTAGGTTTCTTCACTATAAAGTTACTAATTTTCCCTTTGAAGTTAATGAGGAAGCCGTGGTGGGGCACCCTAACACTCTGTAAATGTCCGGTTCCTGATCAGACTTTGACCCGGTAGTTGTGGCATCCATTGATCATTCTTGCCAATTCATTATTACTGGAACGGTCGCAAGATGGTGATTTTCTGATCCCAGCATCCCTCTGTGTTTCTTAGTTGGCATTCTCCTGAAAGGAAGAACTTTCTATTCTCCATTTATGTATTTATCATTCGTTTATAGTAGTATAAACTCAGGTATTCTTATTCACTGGGCTGTAATCGGTTTAATTCCTGCCTTCGATATTCAAATTGTTCTTGACTTGGCCTGTGGAGTCCCTTCTAGCTGGGACATGTCCCTCCTCATTCTTTGAGCACTTCATACAACAGATAGTCTAGACTCACCTTGTGCTTTTCCTGCCACACCCTTGAGCAGTCATTTCTCCAGGGAGTCCTGGTTGCTTCTAGTGTCTCCTGGGATTTAGAAGCCAAGATTTGTGCTCTAGGTGTGCACATGTGTCTGGGGGTTCACTGCTTCTCCACCCTCCCGCAGACAAGGCCAGGCTAAACGTGTGTGTGTGTGTGTGTGTGTGCGCGTGCGTGCGTGTGTGTGCGTGTGTGCTATACTCCTATCTGTACCTCCTTCCATATTATATTTGCATTATAGGTAGAACTGTACACACACAGGTACACACCTATCCCTCCACCCACCATCGCTCTGACAAACCAGTGAATTCAACCTGGTAATTCCACGTCCGGTCCAATACCACAGGGTTCATCTAGTCTTCTGCCTGTCCGTACTTGAAATTTTTTTCTGATAAAGAAAAATCTGGCTTTGATTATCCTCAATATACTTACTCATTTGCTCAACCCTATAACAGAGAAAGGAGTTTAGAATTACTACTCAGACCACTGTGCAAAATCGTCCTAGTTATTGGTATTTGCCGTTTAGAGTTCTTTTCATCTTTTGATTGAATGCGTATAGTTAAAATACTGTGCTCAAAAGTTATTTGGGTCAGTTCTTTTCTCCTCCTTCGCCATGATTATATCTCGTGTATTTAACTGTACTTCGGTTTTCATCGATCATGTTTGTATTCCATTAAGCTGGATTCCTGCTGGAGGGGATTGAGAAGTTGTCTTCCACCATCCTTTAAAATCAGTCATTGTGTGTGTCTGCTGGTGTGACGTAGAAGTTGCCTTTGAGGGCAGAAAAGTTCTTAGAAGTAGAAGTCCCTGATAATCTCGTCACTCTAACATTTTAAGTGTGTGTTTGTGCAGTCGTTGATTAGGAGCGTCATTTTGGGGGGCACCTGGGTGGCTTAGTTGGGCATCTGAATGTTGATTTTGGGGCAGACCATAGGCTCAGGGCCCTGCGATTGAGCCCCACATTGGGCCCCATGCTCAGGGATGGGGGGGCAGTCTGCTTGAGATTCTCTCCCTCTGCCCCTCCCTGACTTGCGCATGCATGCGCACGCACTCCCTCTCTCCCTAACATAGATATATCTTAGGGGCCCCTGGTTGGTTCAGTCAGTTAAGTGTCTGCCTTTGGCTCAGGTCATGATCCCAGGGTCCTGGGATTGAGCCCCGCATCGGGCTCCCTGCTCAGTGGAGAGCCTGCTTCTCCCTCTGCCTCTCCCCACCGCTCATGCTCTCTCGCTTGCTCTTGCTGTCTCTCAGATAAAAAAAGTCTTTAATAAAATTTATTTAAAATAAATCTTAAAAGAAAAGGAACTTCATTTTTGTTTTATATGTTTGTGAATAGGTAATATATGCAGATTATTTAAAAGTTAGTGGATACAGGGACGCCTGGGTGGCTCAGTGGATTAAAGTTTCTGCCTTCGGCTTGGGTCATGATCTTGAGGTCCTGGGATTGAGCCCTGCATTAGGCTCTCTGCTCAGCAGGGAGCCTGCTTCCTCCTCTCTCTCTGCCTGCCTCTCTGCCTGCTTGTGATCTCTCTCTGTCAAATAAATAAATAAAATCTTTAAAAAAAAGAAAAGTTAGTGGGTACAGTTGGTAAATAGTGCAAAATTAGTGTCTCTCCCATTCTCTGCTATCAGCCATTGTGTTTCCACTCCCCAGAAGCATCCCCTGTCCTCCTGGATGTGTGCATGCGTGTGCATGGTTTCCTTTACGAACCGTGTAATACAGTTAGCTCTGTTTCTATCTCAGTATTTATTCTGTTTCTGCTTCTTGGTATATTTGGCCAATGCTCTGTGTACACAGCTGCCCCAGGCTGCGTGACCACAGCGGCTCCTTCACAGATGTGCCATCTCTTACCTCGCCAGGCCCCCATTGGTCTTGTGCTGCTATGCACACCAAGTACTGTCACCTAACACCATTGCTCATGCTCAGCTTGCATCTGTCATATGTGAGGTTGAACATCCTGAGGATTTGAGGTTCAGTTTTCCTTTATGGCCCTTCAGCCTTTTTGCCTTCTCACTGTTGGGTAATTGGTCTTATTCTGAGGCATTTGTAGAAGCTCTTCATAAATGAAGTCGATTAGTCATTCGTCACTGATCTGAATCATGTATTTTCTATTTTGTCATATCGTTTTGAATGATTTTTCTTGTATGTATGTAATTTCAACAGTTGAGGCTCATACGTGGTTTTTCCTCACTTTTCATGTGCCGCAAGTATTTTTCCATGTCTTTGAGTATTTCTGAACATTATTTTTGATGGCCAGTTAAGAGTCCAATGATGGGGTACGCAAAGTTTTGTCTGCAAATCCTCCTGCTGAGAAAAGGGCCGGGCTTACAGCTTGGTGTGCAATCACGTGGAGAGTCCTCCAGAGGGCGCTCTCGGGGAGCATATACATTCCTGGGGCTACGCTGAGCTGCTGCCACTTGTTACAGATAGTTTCCATTGATTGTTCCCGATGGTCTCTCACTTTGAAGGTCCTTTCTCCAATGCTCTGAACTGCTGTCACTTATTTAAAAAAAAATTTTTTTTTCTGAGGAGATAGAGATAAGATAATAAAGCCACAGTGTATTTCTCTAAAAACATGATGCTTGAGACTAGGAAAAAATATCTGTGACACGTGTGCTAAGGGATTAGGGTTCCTAATATGTAAAGCGCTCCTTCACAATAACGGGGGAAAGACCAGCAGCTCATCAGGAAAACTGCGTAAGGTGAACTGTAGAGGAGATGGCGGGTGGGTGGCCGGTGACCGTCTCTCCACGACAGTCGGGGACCTGCAGGTAGAAACCGGAAGATGCTCTTGGCTCACCCCCCAGAGGGCAGGCGTTTCAAAGATGGGTCCAGTCCGTGCCAGCAGGCCTGTGGGACCTGAGCTTGCACACACCCTGATGGCTCTCTGGCTTGTGGGAGTGGCCTCTGCAGGAGCCGTCAGACCCTCGTGCATGCATCCCTGTGGGGAGCTGGCCTACACACCACACTCGGGGTGCAGCGTGTGTGCAAGGTGTCCCCTGCAGCCTTGTGTATAGTACTGAAGCCTCAGTGACCCACCAGAGCGAGTGGCCTGAGATATCATGGTGCATCCCGGTCACGGGATGCTGTGTGCTGCTCCGAAATGCCTTCTGAGATCATTGAATTGTAAAAACGGAAGCAAACTCTACAGTGCGGTGTGCATAGTACTGCCTTGCGGGGACTGCAGACCCGTGGTGCTCACACAGATGGCTCGAAATGCACGTGTCCGGATAAAGTAGGCCGCACAAGCATGTCACCGTGGCTGAGCCTCTGAGGAGGCGCCTGGAACACCTAGGGGACAGGGTGGGGGGACACTTGACTGTTCACTGCTCCTCCGTTTCTTACTTTAGAATTTGGTACTGTGTGCGAGTAAATATAACACAGTTTCTTTCATCATGTTCAGTTAACCAACATGCAATACGTCACTTTTTTGATGTGGTGTTCAGCGGTTCGTTAGTTGCGTGTAACAGCCAATGCTCATCACATCACGTGCCCTCCTTAATACCCATCCCTGGGCTACCCCATCTCCCCCACCCCCCTCCCTTCTGTACCCTTGTTTCCTGGAGTCCAGAGTCTCTAACACATAAACTTTTAAATACAATAGATTTTAAATTAAAAAAATTTAAATATAATAATTATTTGTCCCAGCAATTCTACCCTTGGGGATCTGTCTTACAGATTAGAAGCCTCAGAACAACAACAAAAGAACAACAACAAAAAAGCATCAGAACAGAAGGGTATATATGTAGAGGGTTTCTTCTGTGTTTTGAAATATAAGGTTTTTTTTTAAGATTTTTATTTATTTGAGAGGGAGAAAGAGCGCGCAAGAGCAGGGGGAGGGAGAAGCAGACTTCCTGGGGGAGCAGGGACCCTGGGATCATGACCTGAGCCGAAGGCAGACGGTTAACCCACTGAGCCACTCAGGTGCCCAGGGGCCGCACTCTTTTTAAGATGTGTTTGCTCAGCTCCCTGGGGTTTCAGGAACCTCTACAGAGAGGCACTGTCTCATTTTCCAGGCCCAAATAATCAGCTTGGTGATTTGGTGTTGAGAAGTCAGCATGTTCCAGAAGATCAGATTGACAGTGTGAGCCCCTGCCCCTGTACTCATGGGTGGCATGTTTTAGTGTGTTCACAGAGAACACGAGTCTTCAGTGTGAGACCTTTCTCTGGTGTACGTTGTATCCCCAGAGGCTTGGCTGTTAGAGTTAACCTGTGTGCTTAAGGGTTCCGTTTTCTTCTCTTTATCAGGAAACCATAAATACAGGCCCTTTTGTGATGCGCTCCACGTGTCGGAGATGTGGGGGCCGAGGCTCCATCATCACGACTCCCTGCGTGGTGTGCAGAGGAGCAGGACAAGCCAAGCAGAAGAAGAAAGTGGTGATCCCCGTGCCTGCCGGTTGGTCCTGGGGTCCCCTACGCACTGGGGGCTGGGAGAGTTGAGGCCTTTGTTTCCTTGTGATGGGCTGTTGAAGCTGTGGTTAAGGGCCTAGGGCTCCGTACTGGAAGGGGGACTAGAATCTCCTTGAGTTTTCGTCTTTGCACGAGTCAGGTTTACAGGCTCCACTTGCAGGCCACACTGGGCAGAAGGGACTGGACACGCCTGCTCCGCTCCTGTGTGGGGCTCCTCCACCTTCAGTCGATGAGGCCAGCCTTGTCCCTGCTGCCAGCCCGGTCTGCACCACCACTCCTCCCTCCGGCCTCCAGTGGCAGCCTGTGACTGCTCTCCCCACCTGGCTCTTTCTCCCGGGGCAGGCTTTCCCCATGGCGGGGTGATCATATTACTCGCCCTGCAGAGCACGCTGTGACTGTTGGGGTGGGGAATGTCTCCATTCTCAGCCCCTGCCGGCCTCTGCAGCCCCGTGTCCTGTTAGTCTTCCCTGGCTGCCTGCCCTGCGGCCTTCCTGACTTTACGATCCCAGGATCCTGGGATCATGACCCGAGCTGAAGGCAGATACTTAACAACTGAGCCGATAAACTGCCCCTTTCACGTAGCTCCGGCAACAGGCTGTGATGCCTTCCAGGACAGAGCCTTGGCGTGTACCTCTCCCTGTGTCCGAAGTTCACTTTCCACCTTCTTTTCAGCAGGCTGACTCTCCTCCCAGAGCTCCTAGCCTGAATGTTGCTTCCCCGGGGGCAGCCTTCTGGAGCTCTCCCTGTTCTTTAGATGTCCTTTGTCTTTTCCTTCTAAGAACGTGACCTCTTTGTAATGATGCGTTCGTTAGCGTTACTGTTTGGTCGATAGCTGTGTCCCCTATTAGACTCTGTACTCACTGGGTTCCCACAGATGGGTAGGAGCCGGGGTCCGTGAGCTCTTGTTTGCTCATCAGTTGCTATATTTGCACCTGTGAGAGTCGTTGGATGTGCTGTGGGTAATTGTGTAGCTCCTCAGTAGCAGGCATGGGTGAGGAAGTCAGGGGCTTGTAAATGGATCTAGGGCAGAAAATTCCTTGGGAGGTCCCAAGATAACTCTTCCCTTTTGAGCTTCTGTTCTTCCTTATAGGAGTCGAGGATGGCCAGACCGTGCGGATGCCTGTAGGAAAACGGGAAATTTTCGTCACATTCAGGGTAGGTGCTCTGCCCGCACAGCTTCTCCCTGGCCCTCTCCCGCTGGGCGTGGGTGCGGCCTAGCCCGGCTGGGGAGAGGCTGGTGCTTCCTGGGACCGTGTCTGGCCATCTCCATTTCTGAGGGCAGCAGTGGCCATCTCAGTGGCGTGGTTAAACATGCATCATGTCAAAACTTTGTGCTAGGTTTGGACAGAACAAAGTTTCCTCAAGATTCAGTTGGAAACATAGGACACATAAAAATACAGAACACGTCTTCTCGTGTTTTTACTTATGTATTAAATTGTGTGTGGGGATAGCAAGTGCCAGAGGCACAGCTCTACATACCGGGTGCAGGGGCAGACCCAGGTTTCTGGAACGAGGGGATGGTGAGGGGGATAGCGCCCTGTCTCTGCAGCCCTACCAGGTGCACGACTGAGGGAGGCTGCGCAAGCTGCGTGCGAGACTCCTTCCTCCTCACAGCAAGACTCTGACAACAGCCTGCTGCCCTCGGAGAGGAGAGTGGCCGAGTGCACCACACGGGGGCCAGCGTGCCTCCAAGCAGCCAGAAGAAGAAACCAGAGCCTCACGTGTCAGCACGACACGTCTTGAGACTTCTCAGTTACCAGTGAGGGAAAGAAAGTGGATTCCCAGCAGAGGCAGGGAGGGAGACGGTAAATAGTTTACATGTGAGATGGTGCTGTGTGTTATTTGGGGACACGTGTACGTATGTAGGAACAGTCGCTGCTGCCTTCATTTTGGTGGTCACTCTGGAGGGGGGAGGGGCTGGGGGCTTGTTAGCGCTGCCGGGTTGTGGGCAACCGTGTATGATGGTATTTACTTTAGTCTGTCCATATGTGTGTGAAATATTTCATAATTTAAAGCAAAGAGGAAAAATACCGTAAAGGGTGAACTGCTAGACCAGGAGATCCACAAAGGTGGCCTCCTGGAAGCCAAGCTCTACGACGGGCTCCATCGGGGCTCCAGACTCCGCTCCCCTGTGGTAAGAGACGAGCACAGAGAGGAGACCTGGTTGCAAGGCAAGGAGCGTCTTTGACGCCCAAAAGTGCTTATAAAGTCAGAGTCATTCCAGTGCTGCCCGTCTGTCTTGAGGATAGTTTGTACCAAATAACTGTTTGAAAGATAAACTGCTTGGCTTTTGTAGGTGTACTAGTCTTTCTTTCTTTAAACTTTCTAGGAGAGTAAGATATTTTTTGTTAATGTTCAAAAAGCCAATTTTACTTTTTTATTGGTCGACTGCATGGCTTGATCTGAAACTGACACTCTTGCGTTGCAGCACAGAAACAAATCTGATGTAACTCCCGGAGCCTGGGGTCACGCTGTGCTCTGGCGGAAGTACATTCCGTCCTCGGTCCTCTGTTCCTCACAGAGAAGCAGCGTCACCGAGCGCATGTCAGGGCCTGTGCCCAGGCTGCTGGGACGTGGGGCTGTCGTCCCGTCTCCACGGGGGAGTTCTCCAAGTATGACCGCATCTCCCATGTTTGGCCCTAGGTGCAGAAAAGCCCTGTGTTCCGGAGGGATGGTGCAGACATCCACTCCGACCTCTTCATTTCCATAGCTCAGGCTCTTCTTGGAGGGACAGCCAGAGCTCAGGGCCTGTACGAGACGATTACTGTGACGGTAAGAGGGCGGGGATGTCTTTGCCAGTCTTGTACTTCATTGGTCTCTTGTTTTCTGAAATGGCTGAGAAGTGGCAGCACCTGTGAGCAAGCAGCATGTTGGGGACTCAGAGATGAGGTCTGGGGGAGGCAGCAGGAAGGTCAGGCCATTGCTTGGGTTCGAATCATAGACCATGGGCCTTGACTGTGGAATAGCCACGGAAGGCAGTTCCTGGCTTGCATCCGCTCCTCTGTGAGCATCAGGCACCAGCCTCAGCACTGTACCCCTCTCTTGGCTTTGCCTCCTCCCCGCTCTTACTCTCTGTGCTCCCTCACTCCTCCTGGTGGCCTCGCCTGCCGGCAAGCCCCCATCACAAACTCTGCTCTGGACGGACCCCAGTAGCCAGTTTCCATGTGGTTGTCTAGGAACCGGAATGGCAGTTCTTTCCTAGGAGTAAGTCTTTGTGGCGTGAAAGATTTCCATTGGAGCAACTGGAGACCAAGGCAAATCACGGCTTTCCTTTCTTTGTAGATCCCCCCTGGGATTCAGACAGACCAGAAGATTCGGATGAGTGGGAAGGGCATTCCCCGGATTAACAGCTACGGCTATGGAGATCACTACATTCACATCAAGATAAGAGTTCCCAAGTGCGTGCCCACATAGCCATGGTGAGGTCCTCCCAATCTCCCCACCTTTCCCACCCAGGAGGGGCGGGTTGAGGGCTTTTTCCCGGCCGGGCCCTGTGCTGAGCCCCGGCCTGGGCCTGCTGTCTGTTGCTGTGAGCACTGAGGCTTCAGGCTGGGGCTTCTTCCTCCCTCTAGTCAGGTGTGTCCGGCCCTGGGTTCCCCCCTAGCAAAGTGGGCATAATAAAAAAAAAAAGTTGACCTTCTTAGCTGCTGGAAAATTGAGTATACATCGGGCAGACGTGGCTGTAGCTGCTGTTGATTTTATTATTACTGCTCTCAGGGTACTGGGGGTCTGCTGGGAGAGGCAGATCTGTAACTGGATCATGGTGCTGACATCTGTGTCCTCTGGGAGGAGGGCCGGGCACAGTGCTGTGGCGTCCCACCTCTCTGGGGAAGACCGGCTCTCCAGGACTCCTTTTAGTTAGTTAACTTCCTACATGAGAAGATTGTAAGACCCTCCCCCCCACCCCGCCCCTTTTAAGTTAACTATTTGGTATTGTCTGCTGTTTAAAAACGGCTTAGGGTATTTTAGGAGATTTTCTTCCTTAACATTATGTTAGTTTTCAGGTGTACGACAGCAATTGGATAGTTCAGTAGCTGATGGGGTGCTCGCCATGGTGAGCGTGGTAGTTTCCATTTTCTTGATTAAATCCGTGAGGGTGTGGCTCTCAGGTTCAGGGTGTGTGTCCCTGCCTAGGTTGGGGGCCCCACGTTCCCCACATGCCGACATGGGAACTGGCCCAGACCGTCATTTAAAGGGCTGCCCGGGGGAAACACTCCACTGTGTCTGGTCCACAGGAGACTGACAAGCCGGCAGCACAGCCTGATCCTGAGCTACGCCGAGGACGAGACCGACGTGGAGGGGACAGTGAACGGTGTCACCAACACCAGCACAGGTAAGGCGGCATGGCAACGTGTGGAAGTCCTCTCAGTCGTTGGAGGATGCACGGATCAGAAGCATGTTGGGGTTTTCCTTGCAGAAGCACGGTAGAAAGAGGGTACCTGCGAGCTAGGAAGAGCCGAGTGCCAGCCGTGCTCCCAATAGGGCCGCCCTAACGTGGCCTGTGTGCGCTGAGGTCAGGAGGTCAGCACGCCTCCTGCCAGAGAGCAGCTGTGCATCTCCGAGAGCTGCTTTTCTGAGTTCTATCCGTGGTTCTGCCACTTGCCTTGTGACTTGGGCACAGCCCTACGTGACACTCCTTGTAGCAGCTGAAGGAGAAGATGGGTCCCAAACGGCTCACTGAGACCTCAGTAAAAAAGCCGGTCACGTGGCTGCAGGTCTGCGTGAGCACAGTGGCTCTGACTCTGAACTCGTGTGGCCACGAGCAGATGCCTCACGTACCCGGAGCTCCAGTGTCCTGCTGTCTGTGCGGTGTATGTATACATGAGTGATCTGACACCGAAATGCTGGCAGACGGGAGCTCTGGTGATGGACACTGTGGCCGTGGCACCTCTTCCCGTGGGAGGTGGGGGTGCGCTGCGGAGGAAGGCTGGGGCTCTGCTGATGGGGTGCTTGCTCGGATGGGGACAGGCCGTGTGGGTGCTCTGGCTTCAGCCACGCATGCTTCCTCCTCGTTGCCTCGTTGTGTTTTCGTCTGGGTCCTGGACGCCCCTACCCATGTCCTTAGAGCCTGAATGGTCCCCCGGAGCAGGTAATGGGAGTTCCCGGTGAGCTGAAGGACTTGGCCTGGGAGCCCAGGGGTGGCCGTCCCAGCGGCAATGGCTCTGCATGGACTTTGTTGAGCTGTGCGTGGAGTCCAGGGGACCGAGTCCTCTGCGCAGAAGCTGCCACCACAAATCCTCTCTGTAGCCTGACCAGATCGAAGGGTTTGGTGCCTGGACTTTTATATTCTTGTTACATCCCTTGAAGTAAAGAGAAGGGAGAGTATCTCTTCCGTGTAATGCTGGTTGTGCTCCTCAAGCCGTCCCAGTCACCTAGCATGGGAGTCTTGCTCTGCAGACACCCTAGCTTTCCTCCTCTCCCCACCTACGGGGAGCTTGACATCTGCCTGAGTGAGCCCACGTGGTGATGTGGGCCTTGTTCACTGTATTAGAATGTCAGTGTTTTTATAAAAAGTTCCTTTTTTTTAAACCTGGTGGTTTAAATTGAGAGTTGGTCATACGGTCAGCTTACTTACGAGTGTGTGCTTCTGAGCCTCGTGATTTTCATGGTTGATCCTTGTCTGGAGAGCAAGTTCCCTTTCCCCTTGTCCAGCCAGGCTTTATCGGGAACCTCATGTGTGCCAGACACTTTGCTAGTTCCTCCTTTTAAATTTTTATTGACATAATTTTACTGAGCATAACTTAACTTTAATATATGCATTGAATGACTTTCTGGCAGTTGTTTATAAAGTGAAGTAGGTGTGCCAAATTATTTTTCCTTTCCCACTCACTTTCACTGTCATTTCAGAGTTGTATTCCACTGGGAAGTTTGGCTCCCAGACACGATTTTTCTTTAATTTTTCTAAAATTTTATTTATTTATTATTTTTTTAAGATTTTATTTATCTATTTGACAGAGAGAGAGAGAGATCACAAGTAGGCAGAGAGGCAGGCAGAGAGAGAGGGGGAAGCAGGCTCACCATTGAGCAGAGAGCCCGATATGGGGCTTGATGTGGGGCTCTATCTCAGGACCCTGAGATCATGACCTGAGCCTAAGGCGGAGGCTTAACCCACTGAGCCACCCAGGTGCCCCTATTTTTATCTTTTTAAAATTTCATTTTATTTAATTTTTTTAAAAGATTTTATTTATTTATTTGACTGACAGAAATCACAAGTAGGCAGAGAGAGAGGAAAGCAGGCTCCCTGCTGAGCAGAGAGCCCGATGTGGGACTCGATCCCAAGAAGCTGAGATCATGACCTAAGCCGAAGGCAGAGGCTTTAACCCACTGAGCCACCCAGGCGCCCCTCTTTTTTTTAATTTTTTAAAAAAGATTTTATTAATTTGTGACAGAGAGAGGGAAAGTGTGTGTGAGAGAGAGAGAAGGAACACAAGCAGGGGGAGCAGCAGAGGCAGAGGGAGAAGCAGGTTTCCTGCTGAGTAGAGAGCCTAATGCAGGGCTTGACCCCGGGACCCTGAGATCATGACCTGAGCTGAAGGCAGATGCTTACTGACTAAACCAAACCAGGTGCCCCCAGACATAACTTTTTATTTATTTATTTTTTAAAAGATTTTATTTATTTATTTAACAGACATATCACAAGTAGGCAGAGAGAGGGAGTGGAAGAAGCAGGCTCCCTGCTGAGCAAAGAGCTGGATGTGGGGCTTGATCTCAGGGCCCTGGGATCACGACCCGAGCCGAAGGCAGAGGCTTTAACCCACTGAGGCACCCAGGCGCCCCCCCCCCCCCTTTTTTTTAAAGTTGTTTTTTTTTTTTTTTTTTTTAAGATTTTGTTGACATAACTTTTTAAATAGCATTTAAGAGTCTTGGAATTAACTTCAAAGAGCACGTTGTCAGTCTGCTGCCCGGATGTGGTTCAACTTTACTATACTGTGAAGAGTGTTACTTGTGTAGTCTTCTTGTGAAAATATGACACTACATACAATTCCCATTTCCTGACAACTTCACTAGCAGTGGGTCACATTTATTTAAGTAGAGTCTGAATCTCTTACTTCAAGCTTTAACAAAACGTAACTGAGCTGTACTAGAAGCAGTTGTGTTCCGATATCATTGTTTCATGAGATAAGGTGTACTCAGATCACCTTTTTTTTGTTTTTAAGATTTAATTTGCTTATCTGATAGAGCAAAAGCAGAGGGAGCAGCAGGCAGAGGGAGAGGGAGAAACAGGCTCCCTCCTGATCAGGGAGTGCAATATGGGACTCGATCCCAGGGTGCCCAGGTCATGACCCGAGCCAGAGGCAGATGCTCAACTGACTGAGGCCCCTAGGCATCCCTCCAATCACTTGTTTAATGGCCTGCAAGTACCCTGGAGTAGGGTGTCCTTGGAGACTGCCGAGCATCATCACAGATACAGACTGATTCCGGGGTGTCTTTGCTTTTGTTAGGGAAGGGGCACCCAGAAGGCATTTGGGATAGATACAATTACATAGGAAACTGACCTAAAGTTTTGGGGGAATTTAGTCTCTCTCGCTTATTTTTGGTCCCTGATGTAGCTGGTGAAAGCCTTAATGGCCAAGCCTAACTTCTTTCCCAGTCTGTGAACCAGAAAGTCCAGAAAGATGTGGTGTGCTTAGGGACTCTCAGGACTCAGGGCTAAGCAACAAGACTCAGGGAATCGGGGCGCTCTGATGACTTTCTGAGTTAAAGACAGCGTGGCTCATTGTTTGTGTTTCTGGGTCATTGTTAATTCTCGGTGACAACACCCATATACACGTTTAACTGTAAGTGTAGAAACCAATTTCAGAGCTCGTATCCCACCTGCTGTTTCTCTTCTCTGATGACATAGTTGACAGTGTTGACCTTTACACAGGCTGGAGGCAGGAAGATGATGAAGGAAAGACCTTTTTTTGTGTGTGTGTGTTTTTTTTTTTTAAGATCTTAAAAAAAAAAGATTTTATTTATTTATTAGACAGATCACAAGTAGGCAGAGAGGCAGGCAGAGAGAGAGAGGAGGAAGCAGGCTCCCCGCTGAGCAGAGAGCCTGACATGGGGCTCGATCCCAGGACCCCGGGATCACGACCTGAGCTGAAGGCAGAGGCTTTAACCCACTGAGCCACCCAGGCACCCCAGGAAAGACGTTTTAATGGAATGAGAAGACTTCTTGTGGGCTCAGGCTTTGCGTGTAGACCGTTCAGGAAGTCAGGCTGTGACTGTAGACCTGCACGTCCACCTGTAGGGTGACCCAGTCCTTAGAAATCAGGTCCTGGAGTCCTGTTTCTTCAGACTTAACATTCGTTTAGCATTTGTTGAGTGTTAAGAAATGATGTGCGGTGACAGGGTCCCTGCCTTCAGCCAGCTGCAGATGGTGGGAGAAGGTGGCAAGTGTTGAACCCCAGATATGTGCCAGACCCTCCTCATAACACTAGGACTTTGTGCACGTGGAGAAAAAATTTTGGCCCAAAAGTGTGGCACATATTCATGGGATGAACATTAAGTGTTACTCTTCCCCTGGCCTCACCTTATAAATAGCCATCAAGCAGTCCTGACCTGGAATCCCTGTCTGTAGGAAGCTGGCATGTTCTCTATCTCCCCCAGCACCTTGCATAGCGCCTGGCACAAGGCCACTCAGTAAATGTTGGCTGCATTTATTTGAATTCATTTGAATTCACTTTTCCTAACCATTGGCTGGGAGATGTTCTGAGGGATAGGAATATAAGCCGATCTGGGGAGAGAGGAGACCTGTGGCTTCGGCTTGGACCTCTGTTAGACTGGCTGGGCAGCCCTTCTGAAGGTATGAACTAGAGGTGCTTGTGTAATGCCCCTTTGGCTGGAGTGGGATTCCAGCATGGGCATTTCCTCTTCTAATGTCAGGAGTCACGTACTGGCTGTGTTTACAGAAGCTTTGGAGCCAAGTGCCCTTGTTTGTGTCCTGTCCTGAGATCAGCAGGCACCTGAATGTCCAGGATATCCTGTAAGGACACGTCCGTCCTCCTGCCCCAGGCTAGAAAAGCCCTGTGTTTATAGACTTGGTCATCTATGTGCATAGTTTATTCCTGACATTTGGTTCAGAGTTTTAAATTTGGTGCTTACATCCTTTGATGCCCCTGCCAGTAAACCTTGTTCCTGAAGGAAACTGTAGTCCTTTTATCCAAATTTAAAGTAGAGATGAGAGGGGCGCCTGGGTGGCTCAGTCATTAGGCATCTGCCTTCAGCTCAGGTTGTGATCCTGGGGTCCTGAGATGATCCTGCTCGGCAGGAAGCCTGCTTCTCCCTCTCCCACTGCCCCTGCTTGTGTTCTCTCTCTTGCTGTGTCTCTGTCAAACAAATAAATAAAATCTTCAAAAATAAATAAAAATAAATAAAAATGAAAAAATAAAATAGAGATGAGGGATCTGGGTGGCTGGTCGGTTAAACGTCTGCTCTCAAGTCATGATCTTGGGAGCCTGGGATAAGCCCCACGTCAGGCTCCCTACTGCATGGGGCATCTGCTTCTCCCTCTCCCTCTAGCTCCCCCTGCTTGTGTGCACTCACTTGTGCGCGTGCGCGCTCTCTATTAAATCAATAAAATCTTAAAAAAAAAAAAAAAGATGAGACGCTATTCCTGGTGGTAGGGGGTGAGAATTTCTGGGCTTGTGTCTGTGTTTTGCTATTTTATTTATTTTTTTATTGTGAATCATTAACCAGTTCACTAGGTGCTTGTTCTGGGGACTTTGGCCACCATGCCTCAAATGCCTGTCGCCATGGGACATAATTGCTCCCCGCCTTCCAGGTGACGACAGCAGAGTTGGGGGAAGAGGATGACAGCAATTCAAGTGTTTCTGTGCGCTGTCATGACTGGTAGCTAACAGTTTGGGTTCTGATGTCCGCTGATGCATGGCCCTGGTCTGCTGTTATTGGCTGGAAATTGGAAAAAGTGATTAGGCAAATCACTTCCCCTTTTGGGAACAATAATAACACCTACTTCATGGGGTCTTTATATGATCAAATGAGATCAAGTAGGGAAAGTGTGTAACATGGTACTTGGCACATATTAAAAGCTCTACCAGCTCTAACTCATAGCGACACGTGCCCACACACAAAGATTTGTCGTCCCCATAACAAGAACACTACGAAATTCAGTAGTCTTGCTCTCCTGTGTCTGAGGAGACCCAGGAGTGATGGGAAATTTCTGAGTTGTGTGTTGCTTTGTGTTAGGAGGGTCTTTGCCTTTATATAAGAGTGGGGACGTGAAGGACTATGGGAAGGCAAACATGGCCTGGTCATCTGTGGCAGTGGCACCTCTGCTGTGGTGATTGTTCAGTGCCCAGGTCCTCCACGGGGAGCTCTGGGAGTCCTGGCCACCTTGGCTTTGGTGATCGCTCAGACCTTGGTTAGCACATCCTTGTTTGGGGCCACTGCTCTCTTTCTGCACTCTGGGAACATGCCAGGTGAATGGGACTACCCAGAGGGGTGAACCCTAGGACGACTCTACCCACCCCTGCTTGGAGCCTGGTAACCTGACTGAGACCTTGGGGACCATGACCATTTCTTCCTGTGCCACGCAGTGTACTTAGCATATCCGTCCTAGCATATCAATGACGTGCCCTACAGTTTAAAATGCTGTCCGGTGCATCATCTAGCTCATGGCAGACTCATGCCCTACCTGCCTACTGTGCTGGCAGATCTTGAAAAGGACTAGCTTATGCAGTAACCTTGATCTCTGTAGCCTCTGCCTGGACTCTGGAAAAACAGCAGAGCAGCTTCCCTTTGTCTGGAGCATCTGGCTTAGATGCTTTTATTTTTATTTTTTTAATTAATTAATTCATTCATTTTTTTAAAGGTTTTTAAAATTATTTATTTATTTGACAACAGAGATCACAAGTAGGCAGAGAGAGAGAAGAAGAAGGCTCCTCGCTGAGCAGAGAGCCCGATGCGGGGCTCAATCCCAAGATCCCGGGACCGTGACCTGAGCCGAAGGCAGAGGCTTTAACTCACTGAGCCACCCAGGCACCCCGGCTTAGATGCTTTTGATAGGGAGTTTGTCCAGTGACATACCGGGTCCCCCACTGCCATCATTACAGGTCAAAAGAACTGCACATGTTGTGGGATTCCACGAGGCATCGAGTCCCCTCCCTGAGTGTCCTGGAGACATTAGATGCACATGTATGGAACGTGGAAACTGCTTGGTTGGTAGTGACACGTGTTCTTCACCTTCCAAGGGTCACTGGCAAGGTTTTTAAGGGCTGGGTCCTGGACCCGACTGCTTGGGTTTGAACTCCGTTCTCCCTCCCACCTACCAGCTCTGTGACTTTGAGCAAACTGCCTAATCTCTCTGTGTATTCATGTTTTGTGTTTTTAATTTTTTTTAATCTGTGGAATTTTCTTGTAAAGGATTAAATGAGCTCCTGTGAAATCTGTGTGTCCTGGCCTGGAAGGCGTGGCACTTGGCAGTTGTGACAGTTGTTACAATGAAGATAGCTGGTCATTGTCCCTCTCTGTCTTGTTTACCTGTTGTGGGCCAGTGACTGAGGAGCAGTTGGGATCCACTGAAGCACCCGGTGGCCGGTTTGCTTCAGTCATCTGACAGGCGAGGCTGCCCTGGCCAGGGCAGTGGTCCTCTCCCCTCTCAAGACAATGGTTGGTGGCTTCTTGAGTGCCTAGCCACCGGGTGGTCAGGTGTGGGTAGGCGGGGCCAGGGGTGGGACTCCTGGAAGTGGCGCCCTTGACCCCAGTTCTTTCTGCTGTTTGTGCCCAGGTGGCAGGACCATGGATAGCTCCACAGGAGGCAAGGCTAGGCCTGAGGCTGGGGAGGACAAGGAGGGATTCCTTTCCAAACTTAAGAAAATGTTTACCTACTGATACCCAGCCGAGGTAGGAAAACCCTGAGGTTTCTTCCCCTTTGTTTCCCTGTGAACTAACCCCTGTTTCCCCTCACTTTAACCAGTGTCATACCCTGCCCCCTACTCCCAGCCTTGGAAGAGGTGCCAATCTAGGTGTGGTGTATCTGGTGCTCATCAGAACCAGGGCTCCCAGTCTGTGCAGATGCTGGCATCAGGGCTAGAAGGCAGCCTCAGCGAGCAGCGCCAGGCTGCACCAGACCACCCCAGCCGGCCTCTGCCATGTCCACTTCCTGGAGAGGTTGTACTGGGGGCTGCCTCACAGCCCTCCTTCCACCAGCTTCTGGGGGCCTGGGTCCCACAGTAGTGGGAACCAGGCTACCCACGGTCACAGGGGGTGAGTCACAGCAGAGCCAGGCCTAGACCTCAGATCTCCCCAGCCTCCTGACTCAGCGCCCACCCTGCCTGGGAGGCTCAGGGCCACGTAAACCTCAGGGGGCTGCCAGGAGTCACGCTTGCTCACTGTGATGTCTCAGGACTCGCTTTTTACTTGTTCTGGTCCCTGGTGGCTGGGACTCCTGGTGCAGCTCCCTCCCAAGGATGACAGAAGCCCACCCACAGGGTGTCATCCTCCTGGGATGCTGGTGAAACGTAACCATTTGTGTCTTGGCTTAGGAAAACGGTCCACTGGAAACTAGGCCGGGAGCGGCTGCCCCTCCTCATGGCCAGGGCACCGGAAGGATTCCAGAACAACAGCACTGAGCCCCTGCCTGCAGAGGCCCTGGGCCGCCTTGGCAACAGCAAAATCATGTGACAACACACATCTCCATGGAACGGTCACAGGGGACAACCTGTGAGCAGTAAGGTGTGGCACACATAAGGGATGTTAGAACTTTCCTGTCCATGGGTAGGTGACGTGGCCTCTTCTGGCTCAGGCGGAATAAAACAACTGGACACTTTTTGCAGAGCTAAAACTCTAATTTGGAATCAAATGTGGAGATATTAGTTAAAGAATTAAAGGCCATGCTTACAGCTTAAAAATGAAGCCTTAAGCTGCACCGAGTCATGAAGTGATTAGTGGAATGAGTCTTTTCTACCAGGTTGTCTTTCTGAGGAACCTGGGGCCTGCGTGCCCCACCACGTACATCATCCAGTCTTCAGCAGGGACGTCCTGTTCTCTTCCTGGAGTGAGTTTTAATTCCCAAAGATCCCAAGCAGCTGGAATGTGGGCACTTTGCGGCCTGGGGAGGCGCATACCAAGGGCATCCCTGGACATGCCATTCCTGACCATGTGGGCTGTGATCTTGATTAGGACGGAGAGTCCTTCCTTCCATCCCATGTGGGGTGGCCTTTCGTCCCCAACTGTTGAGTTTTGTTGTTCCAAGCCGGGCGTTGAGTGGGGCTCCTGCCCTTCTGCTGGACCAAAGGTGGTCACAGCTGCAGGCTAATGGGCCTGTTACCCCAGAGCCCTGGACCCTCTGGCTGCCAGGGGCTTGGATCTCACCACTCACACTGTTGACACCTGTTTTCAGAAGTATGTGTAAATTATTCAGTGCGGAGAGTCATCATCTTCTGTGGAAATGTTTGTTCAGAAAAGGAAAGCACAGCCTGAGCAATTGCAGGTTTCACCGTCCAGCCAGAGCAAAACACACTGTCCCCAGCCTCGGTTTGTAGGATATATATTCAGGCTCCATGTGTTTCCAGATCCTCCTACTGCGGTAAGACAGGCTAATGGAGAAAACTTCTGAATAGTTTCCGTTTTGTTTTCCTTCATGATTTACTAAAATAAAGTATCTATTACTGTCTGATCTAAGAATGTAAAATGATTCTGTGTCAGTGTAAATAAGATTACAGCCAAAAGATATTTAAAGCATAAATTGTGGTCCTTTGTTCTTTGAAATTTCAGAGTTCAGACTACTTTCTGCCGGGGTCTTAGCTGTGGGGTTGCTGGTATGCCATCTGCAGACAGGGCTGTCCCATGTCACCGCTGGCCATCCTGGGGCTGGCTGGAGAGTTAGCCGGCCTCGTCCACGGAGTCCCACCAGCCCAGGAGCAGCTGCACGCTGACCAGCACTGACCCTCCAGCCCAGATCCCAGAGCAGGGAGCTCGCCACGGGACAGCGTGCTGATTGGAGTGAATGTTGTGAGATTCAGTGTAACTTTTTCTTTGGGAGCCCGCGAGAAGATGTGCATGTCACTGCCTCCCTCGCTAGATTTCCCCCCTGTTATTTTCTGAGGAACGCTGATTATTTATTGATTTAATTTATTTTTTGCATTACAGTTTTTGCTCATTGTAGTTTGGCTAGTCGGGGCTCCCAGCTGAGGCTCAGAAAAGCCCCAGTGCCTGGCACAGCCAGAGTGGCCCTGAGCACAGACAGAGCTCAGACCCATCCCAGGGTTCTGGGCTGAGCCTGGGAGCCATGGGAGCCCTTGCTGGGCTGGGTGAAGAGGTTGGGAAGCGCTGGTGGGCACAGGAGAGGAGTGGAGAAGCAGGTGGGGAGGAAGCGTGCAGTCATGTGTGGCTGAGTCTGACCTGGGCCCTGGAGCCTGGCTCCCACCCGCTACACACCTCTGCTGGGGGTTGGGTGGAATTGAATGCTTGCTTCTCTTTCATGAACCCCCCCCCCACAAAGACGACAGTTCTGTCCAGTCCCACAAGCTTCTTGGTTACCCAGGTGTCCAGAGACTGCCCTGCCCTCATTCTGCCCTTCTGTGCACTGGGGTCTGTCACTGAATTATGTAGACACTTATAGCTCTTGCAGAAGGCGTGTTTTAGCACTGGGGAACCTGTATTTTGTATCTTTTATTTATTTTTAAAGTACTTAAAAAAAATTTTTTTTTAAAGATTTATTTATTTGACAGAGAGAGATCACAAGTAGGCAGAGAGAGAGAGAGAGAGAGGGAAGCAGGCTCCCTGCTGAGCAGAGAGCCCGATGCGGGACTCGATCCCAGCACCCTGAGATCATAACCTGAGCCGAAGGCAGTGGCTTAACCCACTGAGCCACCCAGGCGCCCTTTAATTTTTTTTTTTTTTTTAAGATTTTATTTATTTATTTGACAGAGAGATCACAAGCAGGCAGAGAGGCAGGCAGAGAGAGAGAGGAGGAAGCAGGCTCCCCGCCGAGCAGAGAGCCCGATGCGGGGCTCGATCCCAGGACTCCAAGATCATGACCTGAGCCGAAGGCAGCGGCCCAACCCACTGAGCCACCCAGGCGCCCCTAATTTTTTATTTTTAAAATATTTATTTATTTGAGAGAGGGAGTGTGAGTGATCCAGTATGAGTGGGGGTTGGGCAGAGGGAGAAGCAGGCTCCTGGCTGAGCAGGGAGCCCGATGCGGGACTCGATCCCAGCACCCTGAGATCATAACCTGAGCCGAAGGCAGACACTTAACTGACTGAGCCACCCAGGCGCCCCAGAGATCTTATGCTTAAGTAATCTCTGCACCCATGGTGGGGCCTGAGCTTACACCCCCAAGATCGAGAGTCCCACCACTACCGACTGAGCCAGCCGGGTGGCCCATATCTTTGCACCGGAAGTTAGGTCCATTTGGCGTGATGAGCCCGGCAGCAGCTTATAGTGACTGGGCCCCGACCTGCTTTCCCCGTGCCCGGAGACCACAGGGAATGGTGGAGACCGGCGGCGCTGTCGGAAGGAGACGTCTCCTCTTCAGCTCTATCAAAGAGGGCGCCACTGGAGTTCACACCGGTGCTTCCAGATCGTTTGGGGCTTTGGGAGAGAAGCTGGGCATCCAGACTTTAACGTGGTGATTTTAGTTACTTCATTTTGGGGGATTACCTGTGCTCTACAATTCAGCCATTGAAAGTGTACAGTTTAGTGGATTTTAGTTCAATGTTGTGCTACTATCACAATTTTAGAAATTTCATCACCCCAAAGAGAAATCCCATGTCCATCAGCAGCAGTTACTCCCCATTTCCCCAGGTCCCCCAGACCCTGGCAAGCACGAATCTACTTCCTGCCTCTATGATCTGCCTGTTTGGCACATTTCATGTAAACGGGATCATACAATAGTGACCTCTTCTGGTTCCTTCTGGTTTCACTTACTATAATGTGTTAAGGTTCATTCATGTAGCATGAATCAGTACTCCTTTTTATGGCTAAGTAAATTCCATTCTGTGAGTAGACCACATTTGTTTTCCAATCATTCCTTGGTAAGCATTTGGGTTATTTTCAGCCTTAGGCTGTTACCAGTAACACTAGGAAAGCTGTCTCATTTTAAAATGTTAGCAGCTCTTGGGGCGCCTGGGTGGCTCAGTGGGTTAAAGCCTCTGCCTTCGGCTTGGGTCATGATCCCGGGGTCCTGGGATCAAGCCCCACATCAGGCTCTCTGCTCGGCGGGGAGCCTGCTTCCCTCTCTCTCTCTGCCTGCCTCTCTGCCTACTTGTGATCTCTCTCTGCATCAAATAAATAAATAAAATCTTTAAAAAAAATAAAATGTTAGCAGTTCTTTATATAAGGTACTTAGGGGTCAAGCTTATAGATGCAAAGTAGAATGGTTCATGTGGGGCTGGGGTGGGGTGGGATGGGGAAGAGAATGGGAAGTTAGTGTTTAATAGGAACAGAATTTGGGAAGGTGAGAAAGTTCTGGAGATGGATGGTGGTGAGGGCCACACAACTGAATATAATCCACTGAACTGTACACTTAAATGTGACTAAAACAGGGGGCACGTGGGGGACTCATATAAGCATCTAGCTCTTGGGTTTCCCCCCCCACCATGATTATCTCTGCCCCTCTTCTCTGCAGCCCTGTGTCAGTCTATAACTATTTGTGCATATTTGTATCTGGCTCTCCCACCAACCTGAGCTCCTCAGGGCAGAGAACATAACCTTTCTGGTTCATGTTGTATTTAGGTTGTCCAGGTGCTTTCTCAAGTAATCAGTTAATGGATTGAATGTATATGGTAGGACTGCAGGTACAGAGGGTTGGGTAGGACGGAGGTTATGCAAATCTGTAGAGGAAAAGCAGGCCTGCCATGGGACCTCGGGTACGTGACCTGTGTATTCTGGGCGTTGACCTTCCTCTTCTCTGAAGTGAGCGGGAGAAGTGGAACCAGCCCCACCATCGCAAGCCCGTGCATACACCACCAGTGAGACCTCGGGGTCACTTCCTTGGCTTTGCCTCCAGCCTTTGCTCTGAGCAGTGTGTCACCTGTTGTCAGTGGTGTGCAATCGTGGCGACCTCTGCTCCAGTCTGCCTCCAGATGTTATGCCCTGCTGTTCTGAAGATCATCCAGATCTCAGGGCTGCCACAGCTGGGGAAACATCCCATCCCAGAAGGTGATGCCTTTGAGTTCCAAGAGCAAATGTGCAGTTGGCCTCACTAGCTCTCTGGACATGAAGGCTGCGTTTGCCGGGCTGTCACCAGGTAGCACTTCTGCCTGGCATGAGGAGTACCCCTGTACCTGGACTCTGCACCATCCAGTATAGTCCAAGCAGCGGTCAGAGCCGCTTCTTTGGGCTGTGGTCACAGTGCCGTCTCCCACCCACTGGACGAAACTTCCAACTGCATTTATGTCCTGTGTCTTCCACCCTCCAGCCCCAACATGGGAGGGGCGCTGAGTCCCCGCCACTTGATGCTTCCTGTTGGAATTTTCATGCCCCGGCAGCTGCACCCCAACCCCGGTCCCTGAAACAAAGCTCTCTTCTTTTGGGACCCAGCTGTGAGAACAATGGCCTTTATTCAAAAAATAATTTTTTATGTAACACAAGAACGGGTCACTGTGACTGCACCTCCCCATCCCCTGAGACGGAGCTGAGAGGTGGCAGGGTCAGAGCCCAGCAAAGTCTCCTTTGTGCTGCTCCAGCCACTGGTCCAGCGTCCTGGCCTTGGGGTTGAGCCTCAAGGTCAGTTCAATGTCACGGTCAGGTTTCAGAGCATAGAAACGGAACATGTTGGCCAGGTCCCGGGCACCAGGGAAGCCATACTTCTCATAGTCCTCCGGGGTCGCCTAGAAACAGAGCGGAGTCCGTTGGGCCTGTCAGCATCTCTGGCACCCTAGCTGTGGGCAACCCAGTCCCAACCCAAGTTCTTTCCAATAAGTTCATCTGAAAACTCTTCTACTAAAAAGGTTAAAGTTCAAAAAACAGTTTTAAGTCAACTTAAATCCTGTTCTTTTTTTTTTTTTTTTTTTTTAATTTTACTTATTTATTTGATAGAGACACACAGAGGGAACACAAGCACGGGGGAGTGGAAGAGAGAGAAGCAGGGGCTGATGCGGGGCTCGATCCAGGGACCCTGGGAACATGACCCGAGCTGAAGGCAGACACCTAACAGCTGAGCCACCCAGGCGCCCCAAATCCTGTTCTTTCAAGGGCTGCCTGGCAGGTTCAGTCAGAGGAGTGTGCGACCCTTGATGTTGGGGTCATGAGTTCAAGCCCCATGTTGAGTGTAGAAATTACTTAAAAAAAAAAAGTCATAAATCCTTTTGAGTTTTTTTGAGATCATGAGATGGAAACTTCTCAGCCCTTTCCAAACCAGATCTCTGCAAACATGACTTTCTTGCTCAAAAACCAAAGCTGTTACCCCTTCCTGACCAAACTGAACCGAAATCCTCCACGGCTGCGTCAGACCCTTCTGTGTTTAAATGTAATGCGTGCCCACTTAGGGCATTAAGGAAGCACTTACATTGATTACTCTGATTACGCTTACATTAATTACTCTGATTACGCTTACATTGATTACTCTGTTCAATCCCAACAACCAGGGAAGGAGATACTATTCATACACCCATTTTATAGATGAGAATACTGAGGCAGAGAGGTCAGGGACTGTGCCCCAAGGTCACATACTGGTGGATGTTAAGGGCTGAGAGCAGGATTTGAGTCTAGGGGGTCTGACCCACCAGAAACACCCTGCCATGGCCTCCCCATCATTGCTCTGCATGAATCTGCAGCTCCCTGGGTGGTTTTTGTCTTTCAATGACTTGGGAGTTTCCCAGATTTGCTTTAGTGTCAGTCTCACTACCATAATGGGAAGGCCAAATAAGAAACAAGGCACCCAAGGGTCTGAACAGGAAAACTGAAGGTCAGCGGGGAGAGAGGGGGCCAGAGGGCTCCTGCCCACCCAGCCAGGTCAGGAGACGGTTGGGGCCCATCTCTCTGGTCTCCTACCCCTTCCCTCCCTCAAGTCACGCCCCAGAGAAGCCCAGCACCCCTGTGTGTTCACGCCTCGCCTTGGACCCTAGTATCCCCTCTTCCTGGAAACCTTCCTCACTACTTGTTCCACTGCCTAAGCCGGAAATATCTCTCAGCAGCCACGCTGGGCACATGACAAATGCTCACAGCGATGAAGTCATCATTTGCCTACAGTGATGGGGCAGCCCCACATACTGCTTCCCGACCACCCATAAAGCCCCCACTGGGGGATCAGAATGACCAGAAGGGGGCTGCCAGAGCCCCCGGTGGGAGCTGGGACGGCACCCATCCTGGGCCCGGGGCCTCGGAAGCCCACCTTGGCATCGCGCACGGCCTTCCCGGTGTGCTTGGAGAGCAGTGCGGCGTATTCTGCGGCTGTGTGCTTGCAGGTACTGAGCCCAATGTTCTGGCCGACGTACTCTTCCGGCTTCTTCAGCAGGCTGAGCACCACAGGACCCAGGTCGGTCACAGAAATGCCATCCATGGGCACATCACCCATGGGCAAGCCTGGGAGAGGAGGGGAGGGAGGAGGAGAGGTGTCCCGCCAGCCCACCGCCAGGACACATGCAGCACAGGTCAGCGGCCCTGGTGTCTGGGGTGTACGAGCAGCAGCAGTGGGGTTCAGTCAGGAAACGGGATGCAATCCGAGCTCTGCCACCGTGGCCCCTATTTACACCCTGAGCCCTGGTCGCTCCATCTAGACCGGGGAGAACGCCAGGCCTGCCCACCCTCTTGGGGCCAAGACAGGAACGGGAAGGAAATGAAGGGGCTACTCCCGAGCCGCCGGCCCCAGTGCACTCTGTGGCCTCTGGAATTCCTGCCGTGGAAAGCCGACTACACTAACAGGAATGCCGGAGTGCCGAGGCCCTGGCCCAGAGCCGCACATGGCAGGTGCTCCCTAAATGGGTGGAATTGGTGGGTGACTTGACCTGCCAAGGTGGTCTGGTGGGTCCTGCCACATTCCTCACCCACGAGAAGGGGCCTCCGCAGCTGTCCATTCAGGTCAGCCAGAGACCTCGTGCACTGAGCTCAGCCAGGGATGGAACATGAGCGGTATCCCTGGCCAGCTCGGCAGACTAAAGGGCGATGCCAGCGAGCCAACACTGGGCCCAGACCGCCTGAACCTGCTGTCCTCGCATGGGGGAGGGGTGGCCGGCTGAGGATGCTGGCCAGCCACAGGACACGAGCAGCCAAAGGCTCTAGGCAACCCATTTACAGACTGAGAAGAAAGTGCTTTCCTACTTTGTGAAACCTACTACTGGTCCTGATCTTCCAAATCCTCTCCTTACTCCTGAAGGAGGAGTAACAGGTGTGCTCGTCTCTGTAACAGACGAAGCATCGCACACTGCCTCCTGGCAGATTTCCTCATCGCCCTTGCAAAAGTCGCACTATTACGCCCATTTCACAGAGCAGGAAGCAGAGGCTCAGTGAAGTTACATGCTTTGTTCAAAGTCATGAGCCTAACATGGGAGAACCCAGGCTCGGACCCAGAACCGTCTGAGGACAAGCCCGTTTTCTACAACACCCACGGCTCCCCTCGGTGAGAGCAGACGCTCGAGGAAAGAGGAAAAGCACTCACTCAGCAAGTAGCTCTTTCCATCAGGGGTTTTCTGGGGCAGGAAGTAGGAGAGGAGATTCTCAAAATAGCAGGACAGCCGTACGCTGGTCATGGGAACTCCGATGTCCCGGAAATATTCCTCCACCTCCCCCTTGCCATCAAAGTGGCCTGCTGCCAGTCTCCCGGCCGTCAGCCTCTTGATGTTCTCCAGGCCGCTGTAGACCACGTAGTGAAGGCCCAGGCGCTTGGCCAGATCAGCCAGCAGCTTCCCCTGGTGAGGAGGAAAGGAGAAACCACAAAGCTGAAGAGGGAGGATGTGTGTCCCCAATCAGAGCCCTGGCTCTCCCACCCCCGGTGCCGCTGTGCCTGATGCTAAGAGGCCGACACCACTTCACCCTTAGGTAAGGCTCCCTCTTCTGGAATGATGTTCACACATGGTGCTGCGCCCTCTCACACGCCACTGTGAGCCTTCTATCTTAGCGTCACTTCTCTAGGTCACCCGGGGGGTTGTACTTCCCAACATGCTCAATGGTGGCCCACCCATGTGCACTGTGACAGGTTGGAGTAGGTCTGCTGCCTGGGAGAGGGCCGCACAGAGCCCTCCCACCTCTGCCTGCAAAGCCGCCATCCTTGAAGGGCCCTAGCAGGCCAATAGGGAGGTGGCACAGCTCAGAGAGGAAGCACACACATTGCTAGGGGGTCACACCGGCTCTGCAACACACTTGCTGTGAGATCCTGGACCAGGGACCTAACCTTCTGGCAGCAGTTACACGGGGATGACCACAGTGCCTGCCAGATAAGGATGCACGGGGCTTGAATGGCCTCTAAAAAGATATGTGTACATCCTAGCCCCCAGAACCTGTGACTGTGACCTTATTTGGGAAACGAGATCTGCAGATATAACTAAGGAACTTGAGATCATCCCAGGTGGGTCCTCAATCTGAAGACAAGGGTCCCTATAAGAGACTGAAGAGGAGACACAGAGAGGAGAAGGTCACATGAAGGCAGAGGCTGGGGGGATGTGGCCACAAGGAGAGCCAGCAGCCACCAGACACTGCAAGAGGGAAGGAGTGGAATTGTCCTAAGAGCCTCCTTCTTTTTTTTTTTTTCTTAATATATTTCTAATTTCTTTTTTTTTTTTTAAGATTTTATTTATTCATTTGACAGACAGAGATCACAAGTAGGCAGAGAGGCAGGCAGAGAGAGAGAGGAGGAAGCAGGCTCCCCACAGAGCAGAGAGCCCAATACAGGGCTTGATCCCAGGACCCTGGGATCATGACCTGAGCCGAAGGCAGAGGCTTTAACCCACTAAGCCACCCAGGCGCCCCTAGAGACTCCTTCTGAAGTCTCCTTAATTGTGGACTTCTGGGCCCCAGACTGGAGAGAGTCAGTTCCTGTTGTTTTAAGCCACTCAGTTTGTAATGACGACCATGGGACATGAACACAGGCTTTCGGGATAATGAGCCAAGATTGCCATCCACCAGAAAAGCTGTCCTCTCCACTCTGTGGGATGCGCTTCCATGTAAGATGTATTCAAAGACAATGTCAAGGCTAAAAACAAGTTTGGAGACCAATGGTCCAGTTCAATCTTCCTTTATCTCAAAAAAAAAAAAAAAAAAGCCCTTTTTTCTAACAAAGCCCAGGGCAGGGAAGGTCCATGTCCAAAGCAGGGCTGTGGCTGGTTGTGGACGATGGAGGGCTGACAGTTGGGGCCTCTCCTCTACCACTACATTCCACAGATCCATGAGTACCTGTGTGTGACAGGCTGTGTGCAGGTGTCCCCACCTTCAGTGGGACAGAATGATGGCCACGTCTCACCTCCTCTGTCTCCTATCCCTCCCCCTGCCACCTGGCCTTAATAACCAACTAACTAGAGAGAATGTGCGTGGAAAACAGAATAAACCAGTACAATACTTCAAAGGGGACACGGGGACGTTCTGGGCTGATGGAGATGTGTTCTGATTAGATTGATAATATGTGAGTATATTTATATTGATTTTATCCAATAGGACAATGAAAATATGTGCATCTTATTATCAGAAAATGATGGGTCAACAGAGTTGGTTTTTAGAAAGTGTGAACAGTTAATGGATGACAAAGCAGATTATCAGTTGCCTGGAGCTGGGGGGCAGGGTTTGGCGGGGGGGACTGGGAGTCACTGCTAATAGGTACGGGTTTCTTTTCAAGGTGATAAGATGTTCTGGAATTAGGTAGTGGTGATGGCTGTACGGCCTTGAGAATAAACACTGAATTATACACTTTGAAGTGGCAAACTCTGGTGCCTCAGTGACATCTAAACAAAAGTCACTGCAAAAGGAAGCAGCAGCTTCCCGCGCTCATTCAAGTCCTGGAGGACTGCATGGAAGAGGAGGGACAAGGCCTGCAGCGGACCGTTGTCACAGGTAGGGTCAGCCCCTCTCTAGCAAGCTGGAGCTGCCTCCCAGGGAGCTCCTTGTCAGATGTGCTGCTCAGCCTCCCCACATCCTCCCACCTGCCCTCACCTGCTTGACCTCCTGCTCCTGGCTGCAGTTTTCCCAGTAGTTGGTCACAATGAAGGCAGCATGGGCCCCAGTCAGGGCCAGCTCCATGCTGGCCACGTCATCCTGGTCTCCCTGTACCACCTCTGCACCCTGCAGCCTCAGCTCCTTTGCTGCCTTCTGCCTAGGGTCCCGCGTCACCGCTCGAACCCTGAATGTCCCATCTTCCAGCAGCGTCCGGGCCACGGAGCCTCCCTGAGCACCTGTGAAGAGTCAGAGGACATGCCTGGGGGTCCTGGAGAGAGGAAGGCCTAGTGGGAACGCTCCACGCCAGCCACACACCCACTTTTCACCTGTGAGCCTCACTGAATGCCTTACGCCATTTAAAAAATAACAGCTTTGAGACAATTCACTCACCTTTGAAGGGGTACATCATTTATATTTATTTTTTAAAGTATTTTGGAAAATCCATATACCAGTGGGCTGATTTTACCCAAAGTAAATACTTACATCGCGCAGCTGAGACTTCTCCCACCGTGCACACATCACGCTTGCCTCGAATTTCATCAGTAAGACTGCTTCAGGTTAAATAAATACAAAAAGGGGCGCCTGGGTGGCTCAGTGGGTTAAAGCCTCTGCCTTCAGCTCAGGTCATGATCTCAGGGTCCTGGGATCGTGCCTTGCATCGGGCTCTCTGCTCCGCAGGGAGCCTGCTCCCCTCCCCGCCACCTGCTTCTCTGCCTACTTGTGATCTCTGTCAAATAAATAAATAAAATCTTTAAAAATAAATAAATACATAGAGCATACAGTGCAGTGGTTGGGTTTGGTTTTGTTTTTTAAAGATTTTATTTATTTATTTGACAGAGATCACAAGTAGGCAGAGAGGCAGGCAGAGAAAGAGGAGGAAGCAGGCTCCCTGCTGAGCAGAGAGTCCGATGCGGGGCTCGATCCCAGGACTCTGGGATCATGACCTGAGCCGAAGGCAGAGGCTTTTAACCCACTGAGTCACCCAGGTGCCCGTTTTTTTTAATACATATATACTCAGAGCATGCAACCATCATCCAGTCAACTTTAGAATATTTCATTCCTCCCACCCCCTGAGAAAACCCATGCCTGTCAGCACTCACTTCCTATCACCCTCCGTCTCAGCCCTGGCAACCACTCACCTACTTTGTCTCTGTCCATCTGCCTGTTCTGGACATTTCACACAAACGGGGTCATTCAATATATAGTCTGCTGTGGCTGGCTTCTCTCACTTAGTATACTGTTTTCAAAGTTCCTCCATGTTTTAGCAGGCATCACACCTTCTATCAAATGTTTAAAATATATTATGGGGCAGCTGGCTGCTTGGGAGGTAGAACACGCAACCTCAGAGTCCACATGAGTTCAAGACCCACGTCGGGAGTAGAGTTTACTTGTACAAAATGAAGACATAAAATGTATTACAGGGGCGCCTGGATGGCTCAGTGGGTTAAAGCCTCTGCCTTCGGCTCAGGTCACGATCCCAGAGTCCTGGGATCGAGCCCCGCATCGGACTCTCTGCTCAGCGGGGAGCCTGCTTCCTCCTCTCTCTCTGCCTACTTGTATGTAATCTCTGCCTATCAAATAAATAAATAAAATTTAAAAAAAAGTATTACAATATTTAGTGCATACATAAAGGGATGTCAATACCCATATACCCATCCTTACCTTAAGAAATACAGTATTACCTTCTTCTTTTGTTTTTTTTTAAAAGACTTAAGAAATACAGTATTACCTTCTTCTTTTGTTTTTTTTTAAAAGGCCACCAGGCTGGCCCAGTCAAAAGAGCATGAGACTCTTGATCTCGGGGTCATGACTTTGAGCCCCACTTTGGGTGTAGAGATTACTTAAAATTAAAAAGTAAACCTTTAAATAAGATTTTAAAATGACTGAGAAAATGACAAAAAGTAAAATCATCAAAAGGAATAAAAAGCATAAATATACATATAAGAAAAGAGGCTGCAGCACTATTTGTAATGGTGGAATTTTTAAAAAATTTCTAATTAAAAAAATTTTTTTTTATTTTTTATTTATTTGACAGAGAGAGAGATCACAAGTAGGCAGAGAGGCAGGCAGAGAGAGAGGAGGAAGCAGGCTCCCCGCTGAGCAGAGAGCCCGATGCGGGACTTGATCCCAGGACCCTGAGATCATGACCTGAGCTGAAGGCAGAGGCTTAACCCACTGAGCCACCCAGGCGCCCCACAATAATAGAAATTTGTAGTCATTTGTCCTTGGATAAAAATCTGGTTAAATAGTCGGGCTCTCTGCTCAGCAGGGAGTCTGCTTCGCCCTCGACCCTTCCCATCTTCTTGTGCTCTCTTTCAAATAAATAAATAAAATCTAAAAAAAAAAAGAATCTGGTTAAATAAGTGATTGATCCATAAAAAAGTGATTAAAAACAATGTGGCAGATCTGTATGTTTGACTGGGACAGCTGAATCCGAACTCTCTTGGAGTGGAAAAGGTAAGTTGCAGAATTACAACGACCCTCACACGGTCCTGGTGGGAATGTAAAACGATGCAGTCGCTTTGAAATCAGTCTGGTGGTTTCTCAAGAGGCTACACACAGGTTACCATGTGATCCAGCAATTCCAGTCTGAGCATGTACCCCCCCCCAAATTAAAAACACGTCTACAGGAAAACTGGTACATTAATCTGCACAGCAGCATTATTCACAATGTCCATCAATGGATGACGGGATCAACACAACATGGTCTATCCATAAAATGGGACATTATACAGCTATAAAAAGGAGTGGGGTACTGACACATGCTACAAAGTGGGTGAACCTTGGGGCGCCTGGGTGGCCCAGTGGGCTAAGTGTCTGACTCTTGATTACAAGGATCTCAAGGTTGCACTGGGCATGGTGCCTGGTTAAGAGTCTGTCTTTCCCTCTCTCTGCTGCTCCTCTTCACCCCAACCCAAACAAACAAACAAATAAACAAACACCCAACGTGAATGAACCTCAAAACCTTGATGCCAAGTGAAAGAAGCCAGACACAAAAGGCCACATCCTGTAGGATTTCATTTACAAGAAATGTCCAGAATGGGCAAATCTACAGAAAGTAGACTAATGGCTGTCAGGGGCTGGAGAAAGGAGAAATGCTAGTGAGTATGAGGTTTCCTCTGGGAGTGACGAAATGTTCTAAAACAGACTGTGGTGATGGCCACAGAGCTCTGTGAATATGAACAAAATGCACAGTTTAAATGGGTGAATTGTGTGGTCTATGCTTTATACCATTTTTTCTTTTTGAAGATTTTATTTATTCGACAGAGACACACAGAGAGAGAGAACACAAGCAGGGGGAGCGGGACAGGGAGAAGCAGGCTTCCGACCAAGCAGGGAGCCGGAAGTGAGCCCCGATCCCAAGACCCTGGGATCATGACCTGAGCCACTCCCCGTGGCTCTGTGCTTTATACCTTAAGTTGTTGTAGTTTTTTTTTTTTAATCTTTTTTTTTCTAAAGACTTTATTTATTTGACAGACGGAGATCACAGAGAAGCAGGCAGAGAGAGAAGAGGAAGCAGGCTCCCTGCTGAGCAGAGAGCCCAATGCGGGGTTCGATCCCAGAACTCTGGGATCATGACCTGAGCCGAAGGCAGAGGCTTTAACCCACTGAGCCACCCAGGCACCCCAGTTTTTGTAGGTTTTTAAAAACATACACAGGAGAAACATATATAGGAAAAACATATACAGGAAAAACATACAGGAAAGAAAAAAAAAAGATCTTTGTGTGTCAAGATACTCTAGACACTTGATGACCGTGATGGATGGGGTTGCCAGGACTGAGGTGGGAGGGAGATTTAGTTTCCATACTCTCTGCACGTGCCACGGACTCAAAAATGTTAAAGTAATTTTTTAAAAAATATTTTATTTATTTTACAAGAAGGCAGAGAGGCAGGCAGAGAGAGAGGGAGGAGGAAGCAGGCTACCTGCTGAGCAGAGAGCCTGATGCGGGACTCGATCCCAAGACCCTGAGATCATGACCTGAGCTGAAGGCAGAGGCTTTAACCCACTGAGCCACCCAGGCGCCCCAAGTAATTAATTTTTTAAAAACGTTAAAGGGCGGGGGCGCCTGGGTGGCTCAGTCCGCTAAGCGTTTGCCTTCAGCTCAGGTCACGATCGGTTCCTGGGATCGAGCCCCACATGGGGCTCCCTGCTCAGCGTGAGCTGCTCTCACTCTCCCTCTGCTGCTCCCCCTGCGTGTGCTCTTTCTCTGTGTCAAATAAATAAATAAATAAATAAAATATTTAAAATTAAAATAAAACGTGAAAGGGAATGTGCGCCCAGGTCCTGCCCCCGCCAGGTCAGGGGTCCGAGATGCAAGACCCTCCTCCCTCCAGGCCCCAGCCACCCACCCTGGGGACCTCTGCCAGGCCTGGCGAGGTTCTGCCCGCGCTCGCTCACCTGTGGCTCCAAACACCACCACCAGCTTCTTGTCCCCCATGCGAGCGGGAAGTGCGGCCTCAGAGGCCTGGGGGCCCGGCGACGCGTGGGGTCGCCGATGGGGGCACGGGTCCCTCCTGGGACGATCCCGCGCGTGCACCGCGTGGGCGCAACCAGCGCCAGACACCCAGACCCCCACTTCCCACCAGGTGGCCCCCGGCCCCTGCAACCTTCACGCCGCAGCCGGAGCGGGAAACCGCAGAGCTAGAACAAAACGCCCGGGACCTTGCGGCCGAGTCCACCGCCGGAGGGGTGGGTGGGAAGTACCGGTAGAACCTGCGAGAAGACCGACCCCGCCCGCAGCTCCACCGACGCCGTGGCAAAGACCCCCCACCTTCCAGGCGGTCCAGTGAGAAGGTACCCCAGGCCACGCCGCTTCGGGACTCCCAGCGTCCGGATCCTGACTCCGCGCAGAAATGACCCGCTACACCCCCTCGGCGGGGACAGATGGTTCCTCCCGGCTCGCGTGGGCAGCGGCGTGTGTCCGCGCAGCGCAGACCCCTCTGCTGCGGGAAACCCTATTTGCGGAGCTCCGGGCTCTCCAAATTGCACGTACCGAGCCTCTTGGCGGGAGGCGGGCGGTGAGGCCCGTGGAAGCAAAAAACAAAAAAACAGAAACAAAACACGCGGCTCAATCTCGCATGAACATCTGAACTTGCAGATATGGGGTGTCGATAGCATTTAGGACTCGTAACCCTAAGGCTCTGAGTTCTTGCAAGCCTGACTCATCTCTGAGGTTGCTACTAGTTGCACGAATTTGAGTTATTTTTAGCAGAAAGAGTGGGATTTCTTTGTATTCAACTAAAACTCAAAAATGTCCGTGTCGGGGCGTCTGGGTGGCTCAGTGGGTTGAAGCCTCTGCCTTCAGCTCAGGTCATGATCCCAGGGTCCTGGGGTCAAGCCCCACATCTGGCTCTCAGCTCAGCAGGGAGCCTGCTTCCCCCTCTCTCTCTGCCTGCTTCTCTGCCTACTTGTGATCTCTCTCTGTCAAATAAATAAATAAAATCTTTTAAAAAAAAATGTCCGTGTCACTCCTCTCCTGAAAACTTTTTACTGGGTAAGATTTTTTTTTCTTTCACTCACTCATTCATTTCAAAATGTGTATTGACCCATCCAGGCATGCTAGCTTCCTAACTGCAGGCACATCTCTGTGTTCACTGCTGAATTTCCAGCACTTAGGAGAGCACCTGGCACGTAGGCACTCAATAAATACTTGCTGATGGACTGGTTGTCTAAACATGTAGACACTGGAGTTTTGGGAAAATCCTACTAACTGGTGCTGTTTTCCCAAATCTAGTGGTGGAAATAACTTACAGAGTAAAATGTATTTTATTTATGTAAAATACTGGTCTTTGTTATAAAATGCATGTGTTTAATACATGTTATGTTTACTCGTGTTTGTATTTATAAATGAAGATTTCATATATGTGTTCATCTTGCATAAATCTTTTGCAGTCTCCTCCACGCCCTGTTATGTTATGCCTCTGTGCTGAGACTGTAAAGTTTGTCTGGGTAGAGCTCACCCCGTTAGATAGGACTAATCCTTACTCATTCCTTAAGAATTACCTCCGGGAAGCCCTCTCTGACCCCTAAGCTAGGCTAACTACTCCTGTTCTATTCCCATCTCTCTCCCTCTGCTGAAATTGTCTACCATAGTAGAGAGCTTCTTTTTCTTCTTCTTTTTTTTTAAAGATTTTATTTATCTATTTGACAGACAGAGATCACAAGTAGGCAGAGCAGCAGGCAGAGAAAGAGGGGGAAGCAGGCTCCCCGCTGAGCAGAGATCCCAATGTGGGGCTCCATCCCAGGGCCCTAAGATCATGACCCAAGCCAAAGGCAGAGGCTTAACCCACTGAGCCACCCAGGCGCCCCAGTAGAGATCTTCTTGAGAGCTGACCTATGTCATGTTTGTCTCTGTATCTCTTCCTCCTGGCACCGTATCCAGCACTTACTACCTACCAAATGGAACCCAAGTGCTTGTTACTGTGATAAAAGATGAGGTTTTTCTTCAATCACATAAGGATAAAGCACAAAACCTGATGTTCCAAGGTCTCTGATTTAAAGGAAGTAAGTCCAAAGAAGAAGGCATGTAGCAGGACCAGCTGCAGAATTTGCAAGGCCTGGTGTAAAATGAAAATGCAAGGCTCCTTGTTCAAAAACTATGAAGAATTTCAAGAAAGCAAGAGCAGAGCATTAAACCAAGTGTGGAGACCTTCTCAGAGCAGGACCCTGTGCAAATGCTGGGGTTACAACCCCAGAAGCCAGCCCTGGTGCCCAGGCTTAATTGAGAAGCATCCCGGCCATGATGGGGCACAAGGAACTCCACTGCCTTTTGGCCTTGCTGAAACTACAGCTTGGAAATCAGTGCAGGCAATGAGTGGCAGAGAATGGCATCTGCTCCCCTGGGCTTCTGGTCAGTGGTGCTGGTGCCAGTGGTCTGGCTGGAAGTGGGTAGGTGTTGTAAACAGCCTGGGCAAAGGTCTTACCTTTTGATGCCCCACCCAGTCCACGGCACAGTGGTTCCCTGAGGCCTGAGCAGAAAGATTTGTCTACTGACTGGTGTGCTCAGCTGTGACTCTGCACTTCCTGTGGGACTTTATCTGACGAAGACTTTCTGCAAAGCTCTTGCCAATTTACCAAGCCCAGTGACATGTGCTAGCAATGATAATGGGGGGGAGGGTGTCCTTCTCTATGCTCCTCTGATGTGTCAGAGAAGCCCCACATTATCTCGTTTGAATTTTATTTATGTAATCTCTAAGCCCAATGTGAGGCTCAAACTCAGGAGTCAGGCACCCCCCGCCATACATTATCTCATCTGAACCCTCAGAGCAACCCACCTTCAATCACTGCCCCTGGATTTAATTCAGTTTTATTGTATGTGTTTAGGGCAGGGGCAGTACGATGTGTATTTCCAATTATTACTTTTTTAAAAAATTCATTTTTTTAAATTTGGTTTTGACAGCCAAGTAATGTGTAATGCATTTATGCATCTCATAAAATATTTAAATGGTAGAGATGAAGCACAAGTAACCTTCAACCTCCCTCTGACATTCTAGTGTATAAACCTTCTTGGCGTTTGCATGCATTTTGATAACCAAACATGAACATGTGGAGAGAACATTTTGTAGTTAAAAAAAATAAAAGGGATCATACTGAAATTATTTTCCCCCAAATTTTATTGTGAAAATTTGTATATTTTTAGAAAATTTGAGATAACTATACAGTGAATCCTCATACTTACCACCTAGATTCCACAGTTCTTAACATTTTGCTATATTTATACCTATTACCTGTCAACTACCTTATTTTTTTTTATAGGTTTCAACTAAATTGCAGACATCAGTGCCTTCACCCTTAAACACTTTACATACACAATAGAGTTCAGTATTTTTTAGGTTAAACTTATACACTGTCAGATGTATTTTTGTGTTTTCCTACATCTTGATTTTCCCTTCTGCTTAACATCCTCTCTAAGGTGGTGTCTGCCCTTCCTTTTTTAACGGAAGCACAGTTCCGTTGAATAGATGTGTCCCTGTCAATCCCCACCCCATCCTTCTTTAATGGACGTTTAGGTTGTTTCAAGATTTTCACCCAAAGGTCAGACGTATCCCCTTAAGTGTAGCAATGGCCTTCCTTGCTTATGCCTCTTTGGATTCTTACACGCGTTTTTCTACCATAGCTACCGAGAAGTGGAATTGAGCAAAGAGAAGGCCCATTCTTAATTCTAAAAGATCTCGTTAAATTGTCCCCTCTTCCCCTCAAACTCCCACGAGCATCGCACGTTCCGCACACCTTTGTCAACCCCGGACAGTACCGGTCATTTAATCTGCACACAACTCTAAGGGTAAGGAAGTGACGGGAAGCCAATGCGGCTGAGCAGGTGGAGCCCAGCGCAAGAGGAGCCTGGACAGGCGGTGGCACCAGGCACAGAGAACGCGTAGCCAGGAGGCACCCTCATTAGCACTCGTTCTTGTTAACGAGCGCGCTCCCCAGGGGCTCCGGGCCTCGCCGGAGGCGCCCAGCGCCCGCCGCAGGGGCGTGTCCTCCATAGGCCCCGCCCTCGCTGCGTGCGCACGTCGGACCGCCCTCGCGCAGCCCACTTGGCTGCGGCGGCCGCGGCACTTCAGGGAGTCGGTGGCGGACGCTTGAGCGCGGCGGCTGACGGACGGCCGAGCGGACAGGAGGCCGGTGAGTGGGCCGCGCCTTCCGCGGCCCTTCTCTGGGCTCCTCGGCGAGTCCGTCCGGCCGGGGTCTTTGGGAGCTGGGCCGGGCGGGCGGCGGCACGCTGGGGCCCTGGCGCCGGCCTGAGGGAAACCCGGCGGGCCGGGGCTGGGGGCGGCCGGAAACGGGATGAGCGGGGAGGGGGCCGAGCTGAAGATACCCGCTTCCTACGCGCCGCTTCGGCGGGCCCGCGAGGCCAGAGCAGCGGGTCCGCGTTGGGCCCCCTTGGGCCCAGCGCCTCGCGGAGTCACGAGTGCGCGGGGCGAGGTGACCCCGGGGGCGCCGCGTGCCGTCTTGGCGTTCCTGGCGCGGGGTTGCAGCCTCCCGCCGCGGTGGGCCCGCCGGGACCCCCGCCTGCCCCCAGCGCTCCTGAGGTAGGTGCCCCGCGTGGCGGCTGTTGCAGGCTCTGCGCTTCCTCCTGAGTCACCTCACTCGGAAGGGCGCTTTGAGTCACTGTCATGACTTCATGAGTGACCCGTGGCCGCCGGGGCGCAGATCGGTCGGGAGGGACCGACGCCCCAGGGCTGCCGGTTAGTCCGGGAGTGGAGTTTACCAGTCACGGCGTCGGCGCGCTGCTGTAGGTGTATTAACTGCCCGGGGTTGCCAGGAGCGCCTTGCACAGTCCTTGCACGAGGCCTGCCTGTGTCATGCGATTTAGGTGGATTCTGATGAACCGCTTGTTGTGGCCTGTGGCAGTTCGTGTTCGTGGTTCTCTGAACCAGACGAGGCGGCATGTGTATTGGGGGTGGGGTGGGGTGGGAAACACCGTATGATGCTCTGCCGTTGGCTGTCAGCCCCTTCCAAAAGCTTGTGAGTTGATAGCTTTTTCCACTTATTCAATGGAATTAATGATGAGACGCGGGTTAAATGACTTCACCTCCATCCCACAATGGAGAAGACACCACAGATGGCTTTGATCCTAGTCATCTGCCTACAGAACCCATGATGTTTCCTAAACAGCGTGGTAGAGATTGGAAGTGGATTATGTCGTTTAAACTCTCTTCCCTCTCCCGGTAAACTGTCTTCCAAGTAGAAAGAAACAGGAGTTTGGTGGTTTTGTGTATTTGAATTTATGGTTTGACGTTGGCTAGTGTGTTCTGCTTAAAATTTTAACTGCCATATTTTAAAATTTCAGTTTTTGTTTTTGCATGGAGTGAGTTAAGGAATACACTTCAGTAATATGTGCTTTATTCTTTAGTTTTTTTCTTTTCTCTTTCCTTCCTTCCTTCTTTCCTTTTTTTTTTTTTTCCAAGAAAAATCACAAGCTTACCAGAAGTTCGCAGCTTGGGCATTTACAAGTTTACTTGGTGGAATTGGAAAAACTTTTAAATACAGCACCTAAGCCAAAACACTGGGAATTAAGGCCTTGCAAACACTCACTGAGGAACCCCATCTAACTGGGGATGTGGGGAGGAAAATGTATGGTTCTCTTTATTGTCTGATTTGATTTGCTTTTTTCTTCTGCTTGGGCCGATGTGGTGAGATTCTGTGAGTCACTAGAGTCAGGAGTATGAGCTGCTCTAGAAATGGCAATGCCAAATGAGAAGATGAATTATAGAAAGTATTCATTGCCTTTTAGCTCACCCCTTACTGAGTTTGTTGAAATGCAAAATTGGACAGCTGGGGCCTTTGAGCTACCTTGATTTTTTTTTGGTTTTCTTTTAATAGCTGACTCTCTTTATAGGACAATTGAACTCTGCATTGGTATTGCATCAAAAAGTAGAATTTCATTCCTTCAGGAGAAAGATATTTTTGAAAACTGGAATTGTGGGTTCATGTGGGTGGCTTATTCAGTTAAGTGTCTACCTTCAGTTCAGGTCATGATCCTGGGGTCCTGAGATTGAACCTCATGTCCAGCTCCCTGCTCAGCTAAGCTCTGCTTCTCCTGGCCAGCACCGCCCCCCCCACTCTCTCGATAAAACTTTAATAAAATTTGGAATTGTGTATTTATTGTACAGTTGAGAATTCAGCTTGTTAACTTCTTGGTGAAAAAAAAGAAAAATTTGAACTGTAAGTTACCTCCTGGTATGTTCTTGGCCACAGTTAACTGAAAAGTTATAAATAGACATTTAATGCAATCTTTTTTTCTTATAGTAATCAGTGAGAGAATTAAGAGCTCTGGATTACATATCTTTTTTTTTTTTTTTAACACAGTGAGGGTTATGTGCTTTTTAACTAAATTTATTATGTCTGTTAGGTTTGTGCAAAAACAGGATGAAAGGTCTTTTGTTGTAATTTGAATGATTTCTCAGGATATTTTTGCAGTACTGAGAAGCAGTGCCATTACTGATTAATTCTTGGGAGGAAAGGGGGGCGGGACAGAAGAGAGACAGAAAAGAGTAGAAGGAGGGGGAATCTTTAATTGGAACAGTTACTGTAACTGCTTATAAGGAGGTCTTTCCTTTTCTTTTTTTAAATACTGGAAGATGCTTTACTCTGGTGACCATGCAGGTGCTCTGCAATATTGTTCACTAGTATGGTTTACTTTTCTACACTGACTCCAGTTAGTTACCGTAAGATATTGTCTCCCATTGTATTACACATTTTAAAGCCAACTAATGAAGACAGCTGCACCCCTCAGAAATTTCAGTTTTAAATTTCTAATAAATTTGACACGCAGTACTGAAGTACAGCAGCCCATAACTGATGGTCTCATTTAGCAACATTACATACATTTATGAATACACAGTTACCTTTATATATATTGCAAGAAATCTTTTCTGAATGACCATTGTCTTTTCATTTAAGAATAACACTGGTAGGGGCACCTGGGTGGCTTAGTGGGTTGAGGCCTCTGCCTTCAGCTCAGGTCATGATCCCAGGGTCCTGGGATCAAGCCCCGTATTGGGCTCTCTGCTCAGTGGGGAGCCTGCTTCCCTTCCTCTCTCTCTCTGCCTGCCTCTCTGCCTACTTGTATTCTGTCTGTCAAATAAATAAAAATGTTAAAAAAAAAAAAAAAGAATAACACTGGTTACTGGAGCTCACTACAGATTATTTATTTATTTATTTATTTATATTTTTTAAAAGATTTTATTATTTATTTGACAGACAGAGATCACAAATAGGCAAAGAGGCAGGCAGGGGCAGGGAGGAAGCACTTTCCCCGCTAATGCACTGCTTGATCCCAGGACCCTGAGATCCTGACCTGAGCCCAAGGCAGGCTTAACCCACTGAGCCACCCAGGTGCCCCTCACTACGGATAATTTAAAGGTATATAGCTATTGTAAAAGAAATCCATTTACAAACAGCCCACCCACAAGAACTACATCTTAATTGCAATCATGGCAGACTGAAATGGAGCTGGAAACTCTTTCTGGGTTGTCATATCAACAAATTTATATTCAGACCTCACAAGGCAATATTCTGAACTCTTCTTTAATTTTTAAAAAAAATTTTTTTAAGATTTGACTTATTTATTTGACAGAGAGGGGAAGATTACAAGTAGGCAGAGAGGCAGGCAGAGAGAGGGGAAAGCAGGCTCCCTGCTGAGCAGAGAGCCTGATGATGTTGCGATGATGATGATGATGATGATGATGATGATGATGTGGAGCTCAATCCCAGGACCCTGGGATCATGACCTGAGTGGAAGGCAGAGGCTTAACCCATTGAGTCACCCAGGCGCCCCTGAACTCTTAAGTAGGCATTTCAAAGCAGCAATTGAATTCATAAGTCTCTTATGTGAACAGGTTTTTTCTATTGCTTTGATATAGTTTTCAAAGGCTTTTTTTTTTTTTTTAAAGATTTTATTTATTTATTTTAGAGAGCGACAGTGAGAGAGAGCATGAGCAAGGAGAAGGTCCGAGGGAGAAGCAGACTTCCCTTGGAGCTGGGAGCCCGATGCGGGACTCGATCCCGGAACTCCAGGATCATGACCTGAGCCGAAGGCAGTCGTCCAACCAACTGAGCCACCCAGGCGTCCCATAGTTTTCAAAGGCTTTTTAGCAAACATGCATTTTTCTCTGTGTAATAGATTTTTTTAAAGATTTCATTTATTTATTTGACAGAGACAGCGAGAGAGAACACAAGCCGGATTCTTGTGGGAGGAGGAGAAGCAGGCTTCTAACCAAGCAGGGAGCCAGATGCAGGGCTTGATCCCAGGATCCTAGGATCATGACCTGAGCCAAAGGCAGACGCTTAACGACTGAGCCACCCAGGCGCCCCTTGACTGACTTTTTGTTTGTACTTCAAAGTGATTGAATTGTTGGGGCGCATGACTGGCTCAGTTGGTAAAGCTGCAACTCTTGATCTTGGGAGCTCATGAGTTCCAGGCCCATGTTGGACATAGAGTTTACTTAAAAAAAAGTGAATTGTTAGGTATAAGATTAAGCTGGTTAGTCAATTTGTAACCATTTTGTTTCACTCACAGCTATTCAACATTAGACAGTTTCATTTTACTTGTCTGTGTCTGTATCTAAATACATACTCATTTATATTAGAGTGAAAAATAAATGGTTTCTTCCAAAAAAGGAAGTTGTAATGGTATATTTTTGAGATGAGAAAAACATTTAAGCCCTTTGAGCTCAGTTTCTGTATCTAAAAAATGGGGTTAATACTTATGAGGTTAAGATTAGCACCTTAAAAGACCTTCAGTGCCTTGAATGTTGTTTATAGATTTAAGACGGGTTTTCAAACTTTCCTGTTTGGGTAAGTTCGGGATTGGGCCAAGGAATAAGGTTTCCCATGTGATTCTTGTTTAGGGCCCCCTGTCTAAAGCACAGGCTAGAACAAAGTGGGAGTGGCCTGGCAAGAGGGTAGAGAAGTGAGTGAGTAGGGTACATGAGGAAGTGGATGGCAGAAGAGGAAAGAAAGGGGTAATTGTTGCATGGCAGTGACTGCTGTCAGCTTGTACGCCAGAGGCCAAGCAAGTAGATGGTCTCTTCTTTCTGCTTAGGGGCAAAAATTAATTTTTGTCACACGAATAGAGTTGTTTCTTTCCCAGGAGTATCATAGGCCTAATTATTGCCATAGTTCTCAGTAACTTTAAAAAGGCTTTGGTGAAGAATGACATAACAGAGACAGGTGTCTCCCACCCTGCCTGTCTGACTTTTTACTAAATACTCCCAGCTTCCTGCCTTTCTCCCTATGCTATCGCTTAGTCTCAGAAGAGTCGAGTTTCACTATTTCGTTTTGTGTTCAACATCGCAATTACCTGAGGGCTGTGGGAAAGCACTAAATAAATAGCATAAATAAATAAATTAAACGATCTGCCATCATGCTTTTAGCTGACCTAGTTGATTGGCCTTCCTCATCAGTTGCTATGATGGTCATACTTTTTATGCCAACACTGGGACCCATAGTCTGAGCATACAGTGTACTCAAGGAATTGATGAGACAGGATATTTGATTTGAATCAGAACTGTCCTGGAAAATGTGGAACATAAGGTCAATCTTTAGCACTGTTGCCTGTACTGTACAATCAATATTTATACTGTTGTACACCTTGTTGTGTTATCTTTTTTCTCTCTGTTTTTTTTAATACCTCTCTTTTTTTTTTTTAAGATTTTATTTATTTATTTGACAGACAGAGATCACAAGTAGGCAGAGAGGCAGGCAGAGAGAGAGAGAGAGAGGAAGGAAGGGAAGCAGGCTCCCCGCCGAGCAGAGAGCCTGATGCGGGGCTCGATCCCAGGACCCTGGGATCACGACCTGAGCTGAAGGCAGAGGCTTCAACCCACTGAGCCACCCAGGTGCCCGATTTTTTAATTTTTTAAGTTACCTCTGTACACAGTGTGGGACTCAAACTTACAGCCCAGAGGGGTGCCTGAGTAGCTCAGTTGGTCAAGCATCTGCCTTTAGCTCAGGTTATGATCCCGGCCGGGGTCCTGGGATTGAGTCCAGCATCAGGCTCCTTGCACAGTGGGGAGCCTGCTACTCCCTCTGTATGCTCTGCCTGCTGCTTCTCCTGCTTGTGCACGCATGTACTCTGTCTCTCTGACAAAGAAAATCTTTAGGAAAAAAAAAAGAACCCGAGATCAAGGGTTACATGCTCCACTGACTGAGTCATCCAGGTACCCCCTAGAAAATCTAAAACACTCCATTCCTTTACCACACACTTTTTTTCTTTTTTTTGGACAGCTTCAGCAAAATTTCCAAGGGTGTGTATTCAGTGTCGTATTTGTCTTGCTCTTTGTGTTTGCAAAATCCGACTAGAGGACCCAAGAGGAGAAAAGTGGAGTGACTAGTGCTGTAGATTATTCTTTCTTGCCTTTGCGTTTGGCTTTTCTAGGGCACGTTGTCCAGTTTTAAAGTTATCGTTCAAGTGCAAATGCCTAAAGGTAGAAGGGCAAAGAGGTAGTGATGTTTGCCTGTTGGGCAGCTTGTATTTCCTCTTTGGTGTGTAGAGTCTTGGCCCTGAGGGGGTGTGTAAAACAACAACAAACCCAGCACAGTCCTTGTTCACATGGAGTTGGCTGTCACCTGGGGGAAACTCGAAATAGTAAAATCGCTTTTTTTTTTTTTTTAAATTTTTAAGATTATTTATTTATTTAAGAGAGAGAGATCACAAGTAGGCAGAGAGAGAGGGGAAAGCAGGCTCCCTGCTGAGCAGAGAGCCCGATGCGGGGCTCGATCCCAAGACCCTGAGATCATGACCTGAGCCGAAGGCAGCGGCTTAACCCACTGAGCCACCCAGGTGCCCCATAAAATTGCTTTGTTTATGATTGTCGTTCTGACACAGTATTTTAGGAGGTCAGGAAGGTGGAGAGCTGAGAAACAGAAAAGACTGAAGAACTTGAACTGAACCCATTGGAGTTAGGTGAAAGTACAATAAGAGAAAAGAAGCAGCCAAAGAAATGGGGAAGCCCTCTTTAATCAGTACTCAGGATCTCACTGAAAACATACTATGATGAAAATGTCTTTCATAAAGAGACTGCTGGAATGGGGATTCTTAACCTGAATTCTGGGTCTGTGGGTTAACTTTAGGGGCCCGTGGTTACTCTGGAATGTCATTCACAACATTTTTTATATGTAATTGTCCCGGAGAGAGAGTCTACAGCTGTCATCTGATTCTGAAAGGGATTTGCTAACAAAAAGGGTTAATGATTATTTTATTCTGGCAAATACCCTTCCTACCTATCTTCAGAAGTGCATGTCTCTGAATTTCTGTTTTCAGATGAGGAAGTATTTGGATGGAAGATTAGAGACGGAATCCATAGCATTGCTTTGTAAACAAACAGCTTTTCACCAAACACTGTCATGGGACATGCATGAGAGTTCATGCAAAGGACTGTGCCTTCCCACGAAAGTGGTGGTCTAATTCGGTTTCCAGGAACAGGGTGGCTAACGCACCCTCCCTTACTAGTGTGGTTGAGGCTCCAGGTCTGCCCTCAGGGACCTCACAGTCAAGTGCAGTGGATACAGAATTAGAGCTAAGAAAGAGTGTTGCGGATAGGGTGAACTGAGGATGCAGAAACCACAGGCTTTTTGGAAGGTCAGGATGTTTTCAAGAAGCTGATGGACTATTGGAAACAAGGTGTGAAAGAGTATAGGGAGCCCTGGCTCACCAGCCAAAAAGCTCTGGGCAGGTCCAGGAACAGTGGCTAATCCAGGACCAATTCTTTCTGTTGCTTGGACGCACTAGCCTAAGACACTGTCCTAGAACCACTGTCGCTTAGCATGTGCAGCAGCAAATGGAAGCCATCTGTTTTGGAGCAAATAACTTAGCTTCCCTAGACTGCAGCCACCAAACTAGGCTGAGCTCAGAGTTCCTGAGGATGCTGGAGGAACTGAGCTCCTGAGTATCTTGCCTGGCTTTGTTTTCCGTTTATTTTTAAAAATTAAGTAAGCTTTACACACATCATGAGTCTTGAACTCAAGACCCTGTAAATCAAAAGTCACATGCTCTACTGACCGAGCCAGCCCTTTGCCCTCTGCCACCGCTTTAACTGTGGATGCTGCACTCATTGTATTTGCTTTATGTATTGGCCCTTTTTGTAGGGTTTGGTTTAGAGAAAGGATTGAGGGGCGCCTGGGTGTCTCATTTGTTTGAGTGTCTGGCTTTTGGTTTCAGCTCTGGTCATGATCTCAGGGTTGTGGGACTGAGCCCCGCATGGAGCTCTGTGCTCAGCGCAGAGTCTGCTTGGGATTCTCTCCCTCCCTCCCTCTCTGCCCCCCTCTCTCCTGCTCATGATCTCCCTCTCTTTCTCTCCCAAATAAATAAATAAAAATAAAATCTTTTTTAAAGGGGGGGTGGTGATGCGGCGCCTGGTTGGCTCCGTGGGTTGAGCCTCTGCCTTCAGCTTGGATCGTGATCTCAGGGTCCTGGGATCGAGCCCCACATTGGGCTCTGCTTAGCGAGAAGCCTGCCTCCCCTCCACCCCGTCTGTCTTCTCTGTCTACTTGTGATCTCTGTCAAATAAATCTTTAAAAAGGGGGGGGGGAATGAAAAAAGAATAAAAAGCAAAAAAGGGGGGGTGGAGATACCTCACAGAGCCCTGAACCACACGGTCCACTGCCTTTCTTGGCCTATAAGTTGTTGAATATTTGCTGTACCCATCTTGTCTACCTTCTTTTTTCCAAAAGTTATTCATTCATTATTGCCTAATCATGTCCTTAGGCAGCAGTAGATGTTCTGGGCTATTTGAATTTTTTCTTGATAATAATTAATGGAGACAATGATGTTTGACCAGTTCTTGGGAACTTTTGGGAATTATAGGCACCCACTTCATGTATCTTTAATTCATGTAGTTTCCATGAGGGCTACCTCATGGAAAAGGAAATTACTCAGTTTTACAGTGGCAAACTGTTGTTTCTTTGTTTTAAGTTGTGATTACTGTAGCATTTTTTACTTTTCCCCCTTGCAATAATGATAACTTTATTCCTTGGTGTATTTCCTCCAAAATGTGTGTAGAGAGAGGATGTGGGCTTGTTAGGAGGTTCTACAGCTGTTGCATTCTTTGGGTTGACCCCTTCCCTAGAGTAACAAACATGAAAATGTTGCTGTGTATCCCTTCTGTCTAGAGCCAGCTGGAGGAATAAGGGATTTTTACAGTGGGAGACATCAGGAAGTGTCAGGTGATTGTGCTTGCCTGGGGTGGAGGAGTGTTGGCAAGCATTTACCTTGACTGTTAAAATTTTGCCAATCCATTTCTTTTTTTTTTTTTTAAAGGTTTTATTTATTCATTTGACAGAGATCACAAGTAGGCAGAGAAGCAGGCAGAGAGAGGAGGAAGCAGGCTCCCTGCTGAGCAGAGAGCCTGATGTGAGGCTCGATCCCAGGACCCTGAGATCATGACCTGAGCCGAAGGCGGAGGCTTTAACCCACTGAGCCACCCAGGCGGCCCTGCCAATCCATTTCTTTCTTTTTTTTTTAATTTATTTTTTTGCCAGTCCGTTTCTTTAAAAAGAAAGGGGCATTGGGGTGGGGGGAAGATGCCATAAGGCAGGTTCTGCTTCCAGTCAGGCTTTCACAGTCCTTAAAATCTGAAAGGTGTGTTCTCAGTATTTCTTTCTGTGGCATGTAAGAAAGCCATTTTAAAACCAATGCAATGCAGCATGTCTCCTTCAAATATGAAACTGTTAGTTGAGCATAAAGCATCCCATTCTTGGTTCTCCGACCTGGCCAATCTCCTCCCTCACCCCATCAGTAGAAATGTATGCAGTAAAAATGCTTACTCACTAGCCAGTCATTTTTCTTATTTCTGGGATTCTTTTCCTTTTCCTTTTCCTTTTTTTTTTTTTTTTTTTTTTAAATAAAAAGTAGGCTCCACACCCAGTGTGGGGCTTAAACTCACGCCCCTGAGATCAAGAGTCACATGTTCTACCAACTGAGCCAGCCAGGCACCCCTTTGGGATTCCTTTTTAACTATCTTATTTGTCATCTGGTCTTTGAGAATACCTTGATTGATTCTGAGAATACCCCAAATTCTGGAAATCATTCATTGACTCAGCAAACCCTGATTGGGTGCCCTGTATTGGGCAGTAGGAGAAAAAGATAAATGAACAGTAATCTGGAATGTAAATAAATACTATAATGGGATACAAGTATATCCCAAGTATATTGTATAATGGGATACAAGTGCTATAATAGATCATAAAAGGCTCTCTTAGGTAACTCTTAACATCAGGCCTCCAAGATCATCAAGCTCCTTGTTTTCTATACCTTATTTTTAGAAGTAGCAATACTGCATTTTGAAGGAAGAATGTCAAGGAATAGGGGAGCAGCTCTGGCTGAAACAGTTGGGGGAAGCTCACAGCCTTTCCTGCTCTTCCTCATGTTAAATACCATCCTCCCTGCAGCTTACTGAGAAATGCCTCTCATTTTATTTATTTATTTTTAAATGTTATGTATCTGAGAGAGCACAGAAGGGGGGGAGGGGCACAGGTAGAAGGAGAAGCAGGCTCCCTGCTGAGCAGGGAGCCCCATGTGGGGCTCCATCCTGGGACACCTGGATCATGACCTGAGCTGAAGGCAGCTTAACCTACTGAGCCACCCAGGCGCCCACCTCTTGTTTTATAAATGAGGATGTTGGAGTTCCAGAAAGTCCTGTAATACAGCTAGCCAGTGCATGTCGGGTAATAGAACTTGGTTCTCTTGATTCTTAGCCTGCTTTCAGTCATGCACCAGACTGATAGAGGATCATTAGATTTCTTCCAGCATTTTGTTCCATTACACAAAGAAGTCAGTACTGTCAGGGGCTTCATTTCTACCTGGCTTCATTACTGAACTTGAAGCTTTAAAGGTTTTGCCTTCTAGTGATCCCAATACAAATCAGTCCTATTCCCAGGAAAGTACTGTGATTCCTTTCATTGTCATCTGTAGACAGTGCCAGGTTGCCCCATCTAGTAGTAGCCTTTCCTATTTTCTGGTGTAAATTCAGTTTCCCCAGAAATTTCTGGAAATGATATTTGATAAAGGTGTTGCAGTGTGAAGCACAGTGCCAAAATCTCATCTTGTCTCTGTAAACTGATGAAGGGATGAGAAGAATATTAGATGGATGTCCTTTCTTGAATCATCTTAGTGCTGCTGCTGAGTTTCAGGCAGGGTTTCTCAACCAAATGCTATTGACATTTTGGGCTGGATAATGATTTGTGGTGGCGGGTGTGTGAGTGCATGCATGCATGTGTGTGCATACGTGCACTTGTGTTTGTGCTTTCTGTGCATTGCAGGGTGTTAAGCAGTGTCCCTGGCCTCTACCTGCTAGATACCGGTCGAATGGCCTACATCCCAGTTGTGACAACCAAACACGTCTTCAGACATTGCCAGATAACCCATGGGGACGGGCGTATGCCAGAATGGTCCCCAGCTGACCACCATTGGGTTGGGGATTGAGTGTCATGAGATAAAAATGCAAATCAGATTTATCACAGAGTCAAGTAAGTTTTTCAGTTACCTAAACCTTTATTTATAGTGATCAGCTATTCTAAAGAAACAAAACAACGTGCCCTGTCCTCCATCCCGACTCTCCATAGCGTGAAGGGAACCTTCATCCAGCTCACGTTCAGAGTGTCCCTGAAAAAGTTTGAACTTCTGTGATCATCTTTTAGATCCTTTTCAAAATTTATTGTGCTAGAAATTCCAAGATTTTTCTGTTCCTTTCTTGGTACCTAGTGTTATCAGAATGAAAACAGAGGTTCTTCACGGTGAGCCTTGTGTGACCCCAGTACAGATTTGATGTTGCCTGTAAGGGTTTTCACTGAGACGGGTATTTCCATTTCTTGTCTTAAAGTATATAGGGGGTTGCCTGGCTGGCTCAGTCAGTTAAGCATCTGCCGTCAACTCAGGTCAAGTGATCCCAGAGTCCTGGTTAGTGGGGAGCCTGCCTCTCCCTCCGCTTGCTACTCCCCCTGCTTGTGTGCCTGCTTGCTCTCCCTCTCTGACAAAATAAATAAATAAAATCTGGAGAAAAAAAAAAAGTGGGGTATGAGAACACTTGTTAACTTTAAACTTTAAGGGACATTTTCTTCAGTTAACATTATACAACATGTTGCCGTTCTAGAAGTAATTTATCTCATTAAATTCTCATATCTACCTTACAGAGTTACTACTGTCCTTACAGGTGAAGAAACTGAGATTCTGACAAGTAGCCAGTCCAAGGCCACCCAGCTGGTGTGTGACAGAACCAGGCTTTGTTCTCAGTTGTACCTGACTAGAACCTGGGCTTCACCACTTCCCTGCTCTTCTTTTTAGCCTGTGTGGCCTTGGCTGAGGTCAGTTCAAGTAGCATTTGTTGGGTACCTGCTACAGGGCATCTCTAAAGGTCATGCGGGGATCCCTTCCCACGCCTCCTCCTTTGTCACTTCAGCATGTCAGCATTGTGTTGTACAGAAAGGACTTGGATGCATATGCTTGCTGTTAGACTGCTCTGTGCCCCTGACCCCTATACCAGTGGTGGTAGGGTTCCCTGGGAAAGCTGAACTCCTTACTCTGAGAAAGTCCCCACAGCTGCTGTTGCTGGTCCCCTGCTGCCATAGACAAAGCTTTTGTAGGATGGAGCCAGCTTCTTGGAGTTACCGGTTCTGAGTTGGGTTTGTTTCCTTGACCCCACTCCACTTACCCTCCCCACCCCTTCCTTCCCTCCACACCCCCATCAGAATCTAGGCAGCCCCTCCCTCCACCCATCACTGTGAAAAAGCCTGGGAATAATACCTAACCCTGTAGGCCTGTGTGAACATGTTAAGACCCTTTACAGGTCCAAAGTGAGATATAGGAAGCACTTTGTTAGAATGACCAATACCTTGGCCTGTGGATCCTAATCTTACATGAAGTTTATGTTGACATACTTCCTATCAGTTGCACTACTGTTCCCAAGTTAGACATGTATTTTTAGTAGAGAAGATGGGAATATATATATATATATATATATATATATATATATATTTTTTTTTTTTTTTTTTTTTAGATTTTATTTATTTATTTGACAGAGATCACAATCAGGCAGAGAGGCAGGCAGAGAGAGTGGGGGAAGCAGGCTTACCGCTGAGCAGAGAGCCCGATGCAGGGCTCGATCCCAGGACCCTGAGATCACGACCTGAGCCGAAGGCGGAGGCTTAACCCACTGAGCCACCCAGGCGCCCCTGTATACATACATTTTTAAGATGCGTTCATTTACGAGGCGAGGGAGGGGCAGAGGGAGAGAATCTCCAAGCGGACTCCTCGCTGAGGGCAGAGGCCAGCATGGGGCTCCATCCTACGACCCATGAGGTCACAGCCTGAGCTGAAACCAAGAGTTGAATGCTTAACTGACTGAGCCACCCAGGCACCCCAGGACTGAGAGTTTAGACACTCGGCACATGTAGAACATGCTTTTAGATTCTTGAAACCAGATCTTCTATTTTTCTGTAGTTACTATGGTGATAGGTGCTATAGAGATGTGCAAATCCTATTGTGACCTCTCCTTAGTACAAGGATGCCGTGAGTCTCTGGCTTCATTGTCCACCAAGGCCTGGCAGGTCTGGCTGCCTCCCTTCATGCACTGAGTGGTAGAGGCACTGTCCTCCCCTCTGAGACCAGCTGTCTCCAGCCTTGGCCTGCCCTGCTAGTCAACAAAAGCACGGCTCGCCAGGGAACAATCTTCTCGGGTTGCGGTGTAATCTGAGTGAGTGAAGGTGAGTTTTGTCGATGGGCAGCACCAGGTTCTGAAGCTTCTGAAGCTTCAAATGGGAGCCTGAGCATTAACTTCTCAGAAATCATATGACTGAGCTAACTTTTCATACAAAGAAACAAATGGCACTTGGTGGTTTAGAAAACCCCTCCACTGCACATGTAAATGCAGTGTAGTATAGCCTCATTTTCCATTTTGCTAGTAGTCTGTGGTGATATCCTACTAATTGGACATCCATGTTAGCTGGGATATAGGAGGAGTGAGCTTGAATTCAGGAAGGACTCAGGTTTCACCCCAACTCCCATTATTAACTTTCTAAGTGACCTTGGCTGTATTACTTAAAGCTCTCAGTCTTTATTTCTTCCAGTCAATGGGACCCCGCTTGAGAGTGACTTAACCTGGTATGCCCGGGTCTTTTTTTTTTTTTTTTTAATTTTTAATTTTTTAGATTTTATTTATTTATTTATACATCAGAGAGAGAGAGCACAAACAGGCAGAGGCAGAGAGAGAAGCAGGCTTGCCGCTGAGCAAGGAGCCCGATGTGGGACTCGATCCCAGGACTCTGGGATTATGCCTTGAGCGGAAGGCAGTGGCTTAACCGGCTGAGCCACCCAGGCGTCCCTGCCCGGGTCTTTTAGACTTCAGTCTGGCGCTCTTCCTCTGTACCATCCTCCCAAGGTAAACTTGAAGACCTTCTGTTCTTGCAGGGGTGCTGCTGAGCCTCTGCTGAGTCTCTCCGTAGAGACGAAAGCACCTAGGAGCTGATAACACTTCATTTTCCACAATGAAGAGTCAGCAGAAGCATCCTAATTAGTCACTGTCCCTCGACCCCCAAATGCTGTTCGTAGTCACCATATCTATGAGAGAAGCTGAATCCACATGCGACAACGGTTACATCCGAGTGAACAGGAATAATAACAACTCTGCTTAAGCTACAGGACACGTTTTCAAGATTGTTCTGAAGTTGGAATAATTTTCACTTGATGGTACCTAGGGGTGACCCATGGACTCATCAGCGTTTCTTATGTTAAAAGATGTCTGGTGCCTATTCTTATATGGTCCTCACCATTTTAGAATTCAGTCAGGGCTTCAGCCCCCACCCCACGTGCTTCTCATGGGAAAGAATCTTTGTGTCATCAGCCCTGAGACCTGGTCCTCTTATATGAAGTGGGGTGATGCTCAGGGAACAGGGGAGTCATATTTATTTCATTCATAGTAGCAAGTCTTTTTACCAGGATTTCTTTTTGGCAGCAGCAACAGTAGACTCCTAGCCCGTACTCTGAGCTCTTTTCAGTGCTTCAGGTTTCATCCCCAGTGTCTGCTCTGAGTGCTTGCTCACTTGTATTTCAGCATGCTGGAGATGAGCACGCCCCTGTCCCGAGTAAAAGAAAGGGTGCTGGAGAAGTCGTGGACTTCCTGAGTGGTCAGGTTTTGAGGTTACTAAGAGGCTAGTGCCTCTGGACTAGGTAGTGGTTGTTTTGGTTTCGGGTTGCTTATTGTCCAGATGTGCAAATGTGTGCTTAGTAAATTTGATGCAAGAGTGTTGTGCCCCTGGAGTCTACTTTTCCAGGATTCCTTGTCTGAAACTCACTCTTGAGCAACAGGTTAATAGTCATCCAGTCGATTACCTGTGGGATTGAATTCATCCAGCGATTAAAATGAAAGGGATGAAGGTTGTGTGTAAGATTTCCCAAGGAGTGGCAGCACCAGAGTTCAGAGGAGAGTTCGTGCTGTTCCTTGTAGAAACTCTGACGCTGTTGACCCCGATGATGTGGTTTCTTCAGAGGCCTCTGTCTTCAGGTGTCTTGTTGGGTTGGTGCAGATTAAGTCCCACACACTGCTCCGAGCATCTGCAGCGAGAAGACCTCAGGTGTGACCTGCTCCAAGTTATCTGTTGATTCACTGGATTTTGTCTTCTTTCTCAGTGTTTCATAATCACTCAGCTGCTCGTTTTCCTTCTTTTTCTTTTAAAGATTTTATTTATTTATTTGACAGAGCACACAAGCAGGGGAAGTGGCAGACAGGGAGAGGGAGAAGCAGGCTCCCCACAGGGAGCCTGATGTGAGGCTCAATCCCAGGACCCTGGGATCATGACCTGAGCCGAAGGTAGACACTTAACCAATGAAGCCACCCAGGTGCCCCTTAGCTGCTCCTTTTTTTTTTTTTTAAGGCTTTTATTTATTTATTTGACAGACAGAGATCACAAGTAGGCACAGAGGCAGGCAGAGAGAGAGAGGGAAGCAGGCTCCCCGCCGAGCAAAGAGCCCAACACGGGGCTCGATCCCAGAACTCTGGGATCATGACCTGAGCCGAAGGCAGAGGCTTTAACCCACTGAGCCACCCAGGCACCCCATAAATAAAATGTTTAAAAAAATAATAATAATAAATAAATAAAACAAACAAACTGTGCCAAAGGGAACAAATTCTCGTCCACACCACAACCCAGAATAGCACTTCTCTCCGCTCTTGAGAGTTTCCTGGTGTCCTAAGGTTAGAAAAGCTCACCTGAAGTGTCTTTTAGAGCAGACCAACTAGGATATAGTTCTGGGTTCATTCTCCATTTTTTTTGGTAGCATTTGTATAACTTAACATTTATTACAAAGTGTTTTCACAGTCATTATCTTATTTGATCCTTCCAGTGGTCTTGTGGTATGGAACACTGGGCAAGTATTCATTCCTACAGGTAAAAAATAGAGAGAGATTTGGAGCTCTGAAGAGATGTGCCTTCCTGCCCCTGGTTTCTTCCCTCAGTAGTAGCTCTAGGGTTCTTTGTTCGCAGACCATATATAGGGTTTATACGTAGGATGTTAGAATTTACTCTTTTTATGTTGACACATATTCAGAAAAGAATTTTTAGGTAAATAGTCTATTTATATCTGCTGAGGCCTGATGGGACCATGTGGCATCATTAAGAATTGACTTGGGGCGCCTGGGTGGCTCAGTGGGTTAAGCCGCTGCCTTCGGCTCAGGTCATGATCTCAGGGTCCTGGGATCGAGTCCCGAATCGGGCTCTCTGCTCAGCAGGGAGCCTGCTTCCCTTCCTCTCTCTCTGCCTGCCTCTCTGCCTACTTGTGATCTCTGTCAAATAAATAAATAAAATCTTAAAAAAAAAAAAAGAATTGACTTGGTCTGATTATGGTATTGGTAAATGGAAACAGGTACCTTCTCACTTAAACGTGAAAAGCCTTTAGGGCATGTAGAGAAGGAACAGATCCTATAATCCTGGAAAGAGAGAGTCTGGGATTCTTGTATTCTGTGCTTATCTAAAAACATGGTTTCTGTGAGAGGTAGTATATTATTTTTGAAATGTGACCCTCCTGAATGCCACAATCTAAGTGGGTGAGGTAAGATCATAGACAAAGATGTATACAGTTGAAAGGTATTTATTGAATGCAAAGAGTAGAAAACACCCACAAAACCATGGGCTGTAGGAAGGAAGCTGCACTAGTGACCAGAGGTAGGCTTTCAGAGGAAAAAATCTTGAGTCTTCATACTTCCAGTACTGGCTAAGAAAAGTAAGCAGAGCCCAATGGAGTGCCTGCCCTCATAGGCACATGAGTGAGAAGCAGCCTTCTGGGGTGGGGGAGTACATATAGAGCAGGGCCTGTTTGGAGGCTCAGAGTGGACCAGGGAGGAGTGCCCAGCTCTGATGTGAAGAGAACAGCTGAGGCAGGGACTCAGGGGAGACTCTGGGCCTTCTGGAGCCCAGGGAGGGGATCAGCAGAGAAAACACAACACAGCTGGGTGTATGCGGAAGCCTACCTAACTGGGATAAAATGGCCTTTGCCAGCTTAGAGGCATGGGAAACACAAACAGGTCATTAGAAAATTCAGACCGTAAGAAAGAGCGGGAAGGGAAAAGGGAAGGGAGGGAGATCGGCAGAAAGACAAAAACAAATTACATACTAGTTAGAGGCCTAATACCCAATTTAAAATTTTTTCCCCAATTAAAAAATTTCCCCCGGTAATCTCTACACCCAAAGTGGGGCTCAAACTCACTACCCCAAGATCAAGAGCCACATGACTCTTCTGACTGAGCCAGCCAGGTGCCTCTGCCATTTTATTTTTGAAGATTTTATTTATTTATTTGACAGATCACAAGTAGGCAGAGAGGCAGACAGAGAGAGAGGGAAGCAGGCTCCCTGCCGAGCAGAGAGTGTGATCACAACCGGAGCTGAAGGCAGAGGCTTTAACCCACTGAGCCACCCAGGCGCCTCTGCTATTTTAGAAGTTAACTAGTACTTTCTTGTCCCACCGCCATTTAGCTAGCTTTCTTAGTAGGCATTCTGTTTGTGCATCTACGACAGTTAGAACTCAAGTTGGAGACTGCCCAGGGTACTGACCTGTAAGTGATTTGGGACATGGCACTGGACTCTGAGAAACTGAGTCTGAGGGAGTTTTGATGATCTGTCTTGTAGGAAGCTTCTGTTTTAACTGGGGAGACACGATGACAGCACTTGTGAAAGCAGAAGAATAATCACCTATTAATGTGATGCCAGTTCTATACAGGAGTAAACTCTGAGCCGGGAACATCCTTCTGGTAAGCAGGCGGAGATTCCTGGTGCCCAACCACAAGCTGTTTAGTGGGGAGGGGTGGGAGCTATGGCCGACCCAGTACAGGAGTCTGAGCAGCTGCTTACTCCTTCCCTGTGGCTGTTTCCTCCCCTGCACATTGGGATAACAACACAAGCTCATATTGTGGGCGACTGTAGCTGGTCACTGTTAGTTCCAGAGGCAGGTGGGAGAATTGTGCTAATTTCAGGGAGCTGGTTGCCATGTGTTTTCTTACCCCTTCCCCCACCTTTATCTCTAGTGCTGGCTGATCTCAGCAACCTGCTCCCTTCTTCAGTGATTTTCCAGGGCAAAGGAAAATAATCAAAATGGAAAAGAATTATTATAGATTAAGTCTTTATTGTGCCTTTTTGTTTTGTTTATTTATTTTAGAGGGAGAGTGCAAGCACAGGGAACAGCATAGGGAGAGGGAGAGAAAGAATATCAGACTCCATCGAGTGGTTGTTGGACACAGGGCTTGGTCTCACGAATCTGAGATCATGACCTGAGCCGAAATCAAGAGTCAGACCCTTAACCGGCTGAGCCACCCAGGTGCCTCTGTGGCACTTTGAATCACCAGCTGAGGAATGAGTGATAATATAGTTCTGTCTGGTAGCATAGCACTGAGTTTCTGAGGTTTGTAGGCTGTGAGTGTCCATGGAGGAGGATATAGTATTTTTGAACACATCTGTTCTTTCAGGAGCCCTAGTGCCTTGAGCCTGCAATTTACCAGGTACAAAGGCTTTGAAATAAGGGTTCTGGATCTGCTGGGCAGGTCCACAGGAACTTCCTTTGCTGGAAGGCACATTGGTAATAGGACATCGTTGTTGCTTCTGTCTGGTGCGGGAGTAAAAACCTGTGTCAGGTGAACAGCTAGTACAGAAGTTACGGAGGTAGATTTTATAAACAGAGGGTCACAGATGGACCTTTCTGAAATTTGTAAGAGCACAGTAAAGGTCCAGGTGACTTCCTATGGAAGTTAGTGCAGTGAAGGATTTTACTTTAGCTGGTTTGCTTGGTCCAGTTCCTTTCTCTGTCTCTCTCGCTTTCTTCTCCCCCCCCTTCCCCCCCCTTCAAGAGAATTGGACCACTTTATATAAAAGAAGAAGCCGGGGCGCATGGGTGGCTCAGTGGGTTATAAAGCCTCTGCCTTCAGCTCAGGTCGTGATCTCAGGGTCCTGGGATCAAGTCCTGCATCAGGTTCTCTGCTCAGAGGAGAGCCTGCTTCCTCCTTTCTCTCTCTCTCTGCCTCCCTCTCTGCCTACTTGTGATCTCTGTCTGTCAAATAAATAAATAAATCTTTAAAAAAATAAAAGAAGCCAATTAGCTAAAAAGTCAAATAGCAAGTGTTTACCTTTCCAGACTGTCTTCCTGTTATCATCAGTGTATTTACAGTGTATATATATTTACATACACATGTATTTTTTTAAGATTTATTTTAGAGATTGAGAGAGCACTCATGTGTGAGTGGGAGGAGGGGGAGAGGGAGAGAGAGAATCCGTAAGCAAACACCCTGCTGAGCATAGAGCCCCATGTGGTGTTCAGTCTTACATCCCTGAGATCATGACCTGGACTGAAATCAAGAGTCGGACGCTTAACTGACGGACCCACCCAGGTGCCACTTCTACTTAAATACTTTGTTTTTTTAAGATTTTTTAATTTTTATTTTTATTTATTTATTTATTTTAAAGATTTTATTTACTTATTTGACAGAGACATCACAAATAGGCAGAGAGAGGGAAAGCAGGCTCCCCGCTGAGCAGAGAGCCTGATGTGAGGCATGATCCTAGGACCCTGGGATCATGACCTGAGCTGAAGGCAGATGCTTAACCGACCGAGCCACCCAGGCGCCCCTACTTACATACTTCTGCATATACTTTTAGTCAGCATTTTGAGTCCTTTATGCAAAACAAATGTATGTAGATTTTTTCATAGTGGCTGCAGCCTATCAGCTTGTCCCATCTGTGTCCAGATTCTTTTGTTTATTATCCTTCCGAGCAGTCCTACCCTGTATTGTTAGGCTTTGTGACTTTTTTTCTAACATCATAGTATGGCTACTTACCATTTTGGTGCAGATTACTATTAGTACTTCTTTACGTGTATTTCCCAGAGTGAAATCTTTTTTGTTGTTGATGTTCAACAACAAAAGGGGGAGAGAGAAACCTAAGCAGACTTGGGGGAGAGTGAGGCAGCTTCTTGTTGATGAGAGGTTGAAATCTAGAAAGGTTTTACATTTATGATTTGGCCTCTGGTTTTCTAGGAAGTCCAGTGGTTGCTACAAAGAAGGATTTGAGTGTAGAGGCCAGTCAGACCAAGTTTGGACACATAGCTTTTCAGAGAATGAAGTGAATTGTTTCTGACATTACAAGGTGGTTTCTGCATGCCGCACCACACAGCCACTCCCTTGAAGAACAGGGACCAGGATACAGGGATGGTCAAAGGCTGCCTTCCCTGAGCCCTGCTTGTGTGGGTTGAATGTGCTAATGGAGCCTTCCCCAGAACATTCTGTGCAGATGGTGCTTTTAGGTCACAGTAAGGACTTAGTATTCTTGCCTCTAAGTGGAGTAAGACAGTAGCTGTTTTTCTTTTTTAAAACAAAATTGTTAAATCATATTTTAAGTTGAGGAACCTGTTGAAGTAGTCAACAACAGATTACTTTTTGTTGTCCACAGGTGCCATATTGTTGGCAATATGCACCAAACCACTGCCTGCCTGCTTTCTTTCCTTTTTGGATTTTTTTTTTAAGTCTTTATTAATGTAAGTAATCTCTACACCTAGGATGGCGCTCGAATTTATGACCCTGAGATCAAGAGTTGCATGCTCTTCCGACTGAGCCGGCCAGATGCTCCTCTTTTGGATTTTTTTTTCAGCAAGTGTTTGTTGAGAACTTACTTTCTGGGCTCTCAAACTCCACCAGTGAAATAGACAGCTGTGGCCCTCCTTCTGGAGCCAGAGCTGGGCCTCCCTTGAGCTGAGAGGAAGGGATTAGGGACTCTCAGGCAGGACTGGCATTGAAGAAGGGGGAGGAACGTATACTTGACGGGAGACTAGCACAATTAAAGTACTAATGAGAAGACATCTTTGGAAGCTGGCTTTCCCTTCTTTTTTTTTAAGATTTATCTATTTACTTTAGAGAGCGTGTGTAAGAGAGTGGAGCAGGTGGCGGAAGGAGTAAGAAACCTAAGCAGACTCCCTGCTGAGCACAGAGCCCAACACAGGGTTCCATTCCAGGACCCTGAGATCATGACCTGAGCCAAAAGCGGGGGCTTAATCCATTGAGCCACCCAGGTACCCCTGTATTTTTTTTTTTAAAGTTTATTTATTTATGACAGAGAGATAGTGGGAGAGGGAACACCAGCAGTGGGAGCAGCAGGCAGAGGGAGAAGCAGGCTCCCTGCTGAGCAGAGAGCCCAATATGGGGCTCCATATGGGGCTCGATCCCAGAACCCTGGGATCATGACCTGAGCCGAAGGCAGATACTTAAGGACTGAGCCACCCAGGCACCCCACCTTTTTTTTTTTTTTTGACAGATCACAAGTAGGCAGAGAGGCAGGCAGAGAGAGACAGGAGGAGGAGGCAGGCTCCCTGCTGAGCAGAGAGCCCGATGCGAAACTCGATCCCAGGACCCTGAGATCATGACCTGAGCCGAAGGCAGAGGCTTCAACCACTGAGCCACCCAGGCACCCAACACCTTTTGTATTTTTAAGAGAAGCAAAAGGCCCTAATGATCCAGCAAGACTACGCCCTCCCAGAGTATGCAGTTATTAGCAAACGAAACCATTAATGATCAGGTTTAATCACATATATAATCACTGTCATGTAGCATAATTAGGTGCAAGCAATTTACCTAACTTACCATAACTAGTATCATAGACAACCAGATTGTACTTGTTCTTGTCTTTGCCTGCTTTTAGTTTCACATGCAAGCAGCACGGGAGCTGCAGTTTTCTGGTGCTTGGAGTATGTCTTCAGCATGGCCACACGCACCTCTACCTGTCTAGAGGCTCTGGGATCTTTTACTCTGCCCTCTTCCCGCCACTGGGTGCCCACAGCTCCCAACCAGCACCCTCTTCTCTCAGCAGCCTGAGTGCTGAGTGGCCCAGGATAAATCTTGGCTCACAGGGCCCCCGAGGACATAGAGCTCAGATGTTCTTTCTTAAAAGTCTGTAAAAGGAGGTCAGCATGGACAAACTGTGTGCTTACTCTGCCACCAACAAAGTCTGCCTTGGCCCCTTGGTAGAAGAATGCAGGATGTATAGCTGGGCAGCCTTAGCTATCTCTGTGGTCTGCATTTTACTTTGTTCATGTTGTTCGTTGATCTAGAGGCCCTTCCTCTCTTCCCCAAACGCTGTCTTTAATTGAGGGTCCTGGGTAAGCCCTCCCTTCTCCAGGAAGCCTCTCTGAATATTCTTCTCTCCATGTGATGACCACCTACCTACCTTTACATTCTGGACTTCACATTAATAAACTGCATAGTTCATCAGCATTATTGGAGATGAGAGTATATCTAATTTGGAATTAAGAGAAAGTCCCGTTTTCTATATATTCTCGGTCCCCCCCCCCAGCATATTGAGATATAATTGACAAGTAAAATTACAGTATATTGGAAGTATCCAATGCGATGATCTGTAATTATAGATTTCCACAATTGAACCCACATCCATCACCTCACATATTCTGTGATAATGCTTAGAAGCTATACTTCTCAGCAAACTTTAATTATGCAATAAATTGTTATTAACTCTAGTTACCAGGCTGTTTATTATATCCTGAGGCCTTACTCATCATTGAAAATTTGTATCCTTTTACCAAGCTCTCCCTATTGTCTCTTCCCTCAGTCCCTGGCAACCACCATTCTACTCTCTGTTTCTATGACTTAAATATTTTTTTTATTTTTAAATTTTTATTTATTATTTTTTTAAGATTTTATTTATTTGACAGAGAGAGCACAGGTAGGCAGAGTAGTAGGTAGAAGGAGAGGGAGAAACAGGCTCCCTGCTGAGCAGCAAGCCTGACGTGGGCCTTGATCCTAGGACCCTGGGATCATGACCTGAGACGAAGTCAGATGCTTAACTGACTGAGTCACCCAGGCGCCCCTTAAATCTTTCTTTTAGGTTCCACATATAAGTGATACCATGCATGTCTTTGGCACATTTCACTTTCTGCTCTTTATTTTCTAAGTATTGTAGGACAACATCCATTAAGCCTCTATCAAAATACGAATGTAATCGTATCTAATATTTAGTGAGTGCTTGTTACCATGTGGTAGGCACTATGCTAAAAGCCTCATACCTTCTATGTTCTCACTTAATCCTTCCTATCACTAATACCACTGTATCAATGCCAAATTTAAAGGCATGAAGGTTCAGAAAAAGCATGCTGAGCAAACCATATATTACAATATCTGAAAAGATAAAGAAAATATAATTACATGCCTAGCAAAAACTAGCAGTGAGTATATCTGTGGGGTGAGATGGAGGCTGGCGTTTATTTTCTTCTTTATATCTTCGAAGGATCATTACTTAAACTTTTTTGTCCCCCTTGACACCTGTTTCTGTGTGGACTATGTAGAAAATACTCAGTAAGTAGTTACTGATTGAGGTAGAAAGTGAGGGCCTCTTCTTTCCTTGGCTTGATTGGGTAGCTCTGGTTTTTTAAGTTCCTTTAGTAGTTGGTACAGCTGTGCTGCTATTCATCTGGAAAGTTCCTTTCCTTTGTATTGCCAGAGTAGAGGCCTCCAGGGGTGGGAGGTTAGCTTGTCTTGTGGGACTCTATTTCCCTGGCTGACGAAGGCTCGGCCCTGGCAGCAGTGCTGGGAACTGACTGGCTGGCTTGTTTTATTTTCTTCAGCCCAGCAGAGTCAGGGATAGGCTGGGGAATGGTCTTCTTGTTTGGTGACTCTATGTACCTGATACCGCTTGTTGAGTGCCTTTTGAGCTGCTCTGCTTAGCTGCTCTGAACGGCCTGGCTTACTGTCCCATTCAGTGCCCTGCTCTGCTGCTCTGTGCCCAAGGCCGCCCTGCTGGCGACGGCTGTGACGGACCAGCCCAGATGCCCTTGCTGCCTGACTCAGCTGCTGTGCCCGCCGCTGCTTTTTTGTTTTTGTTTTAAGCTTTATTTGTGATGTTATTTGTTAGGTAACTTTTAAAATTTTGTTGTAATTTCAAACATGTGGAAGAGTTGTAAGAATGGTATGGTGAACTCTTGTGTACCTTTTATCCAAATTCACCAACAGCATTTGGCCTCATTTGCTTTGACTTGGTATGCCCTTCCCCTCTCTCCCTAATATATATATGCATGCACACACACTTGAGCCATTTCACAGTGACTTGCAGACAGTGTGCCCCTTTACTTTTAAAAACTTCAAGATACAGTTCCTAAAATGAAGACATTCTGTTATGTAATCACAGTACAATTTATAAAAACCAGCAGGTTCACTGTCAACACAGTGCTATTACCTAATCCACTGTCCATATTCAAATTTTATCCATATTCAGATAATGGTCCCAGTGATGGCAGAGCTTTATTTTTAAAACACTCTGAGGCACGTGGGTGACTCCTCCATTACGTTACCTCCGAGGAGAGCAGCACCAGCAGGCGTTTGGGGGAAGTGACTGCCGTGGGCACCACATCACCAGCTCCTTGTGTTTCCTCAGGACCAGAAGAGTGAGTGCCCCAGCAACCACACTCAGCAACGATGTCAGCAGAACTGGAGACTTCAGAGGGGGTGGATGAGTCGGAGAAAAAGGGCTCCGGGGCCTCAGAAAAAGAAAACCACACCAAGTGAGTGGGCGCTGGCTGCGTGGAGTCCTCTGGGCTTAGGGCGCCGGGGTGTGGTCAGCACCGTGCTGACACCGTTCTGCCATCCCCCTGGGACACCTGACTGGGACTGCAGAGGTGAATAGCGCCCAGCACCCTGGGCTGCTGAGCATTCTCCCTCTTTGTTCCTAAGGAAGCAGGTCAGGTACTGCTAGGAGTGCTGAGGACTGGAATTTGATGGTATTTCTGGTCTCTTTTTCTTCTTAGAGCCCTAAGTGGTTTGTCATCTGTGCTGAAAAACGGTCATCAGGCAAAACTGGCACCTTGACCAGTGTTTTCCACTCCTTAGAATGTGGGAACAGCTCTAACTCCAGGGGTTTTTCTTACTGGGTAGGGACAGTTCATGCTAAGCTTCAAGTTACCAGAGCCTGTTCTTCATTGTTCTTACCGTCTTGTTGTAGCCTTGTCACTGACAAATTGCTTTTTTATATCTTGAAGTAATTGCTAATAATAAATGATTCTTAGCATGTAGGTGATAAGAGCTAATCTCCTAAAGAAGCCAGGAAATGGTGGGCCATGAGGGACCAAGTTTTGGTCACTCTGGTGCATGGATTGTGTGGACCATGTGAGCTGCTACCCGGTGCCTCCATCTTTTGGGTCATATGTTCTTTGCCTGGTCATGTACTGGCTGGGGCACTTAGCAGCTCAACTCCATCTGTGTCATTTTAAGTGGTACAGACCTACGTCCTGGCTCCAACTGCCTCAGCCCATCTCATTCTGATCCTATGCCTGGGCCCAGCCACATGTACTCCTGAAGAGGCTGTGGGTCCAAGGTGGGAGGAAGGCAGCAAGGCTGCTTCGGGACATCTACCATCTGTCCACCACAGCAGCGTGGCCTGCCTTCTCCAGGGCTGCTCCCTGGAGAAGCCAGCAAACACTGTGGTAGGACTAGAGGTGTGTGTTTCTTCAGGCACTGGGGGCCACAGAGGCAAAGCATTGTTCATTTGGGTGGTTCATAGACATGGACACTGGTAAGGAGTGGGCCACAGTCATCCTGCATGTCACCCAGGTGCTTGGGGCCGACTCACATCTGTCTGCTCTCTGGCAAGGCTCTGTATTGATGCCGGAATGGAGTTTCTGAGCAGCTTCTGCCTCCAGCCCAGCAGGGGCACCCCCTGAGACTGGGAAGGGCCAATGCACACATGTACATGCACCCACGCGCACGCATACACAACCCCATCTCCACAGGATGGCCGACCTCTCCGAGCTCCTGAAGGAAGGGACCAAGGAAGCACATGACCGGGCAGAAAACACCCAGTTTGTCAAGGACTTCTTGAAAGGCAACATCAGGAAGGAACTGTTTAAGGTCGGTGACCTTGGTCGTGGGTAGGGTCAGGTTGGGGGCCTTAGTCCCGTGAGGAAGATCCCCTTAGAGCTGCTTGGAGGCGGAAACTGGGCCTTTCTCTACCCATTCTCTGCTCTTTCGACATCAGATTGTAGTTTCCATGAAGCTTAAATAGAATAGCATAGTGGTGGTGTGCTGGAAGCGGAAGTATCCATGTTCCCAACAACTCACCGCATCATTCCTTTAGGCAACACGAACGTTTCCTGTGTGTGTGAAGTGATTCACTGTATCAAAATGGGCTTCTCGGGGACTGGGGTGACGGGGGCGCGCTGCTGGGGCCTTCACCTGTGGCTTGTGAGACGCGGGGGCGGTGGGCACAGGAGAGGTGTTGCTGATCAGGGCCCACAGCCCCTTCCCATGGTCTCCCCGTTGCCCTCGACAGCTGGCCACTACTGCACTTTACTACACATATTCAGCCCTCGAGGAGGAAATGGAGCGCAACAAGGGCCACCCAGCCTTTGCCCCCTTGTACTTCCCCATGGAGCTACACCGGAAGGAGGCACTGACCAAGGACATGGAGTATTTCTTTGGTGAGCACTGGGAGGAGAAGGTGCGGTGCTCTGAGGCTGCCCAAAAGTACGTGGAACGGATCCATTACGTGGGGCAGAATGAGCCAGAGCTACTGGTGGCCCATGCCTACACCCGCTATATGGGGGACCTCTCGGGGGGACAAGTGCTGAAGAAGGTGGCCCAGCGGGCCCTGAAACTTCCCAGCACAGGAGAAGGGACCCAGTTCTATCTGTTTGAGAATGTGGACAATGCACAACAGTTCAAGCAGCTGTACCGGGCCCGAATGAATGCCCTGGACCTGAACCTGAAGACCAAAGAGAGGATTGTGGAGGAGGCCAACAGGGCCTTTGAGTACAACATGCAGGTACTGCTGGGGCTCGTGTGGGAGGGGGCCCTCTAATGGTGGCCACCAGCTGTCGGCTGAGCTGCAGCCTGCTGATGAGCCCAGTGATAGCTCCGCTTTGTTAGACAGCCTGTGGTTTTTGCTTTGGGGAGGGCGAGGCCCTGGCACAGACGGTTTTGGGGAATTGAAACTGTCTTCCTCCCTCTTGCCATAGGATTCTGGTCTTGAGTGAATTTCCTTTTTAGTGAGGTTTGCTCTGAAAAGCACCACTTGGTAAGTTCATGGAGAGAACCAAGGAGAGTGAGGAGCAGAATTCCATTTACACGTAGCCTTTAGATAGGGCCAAGCCTGGGGAGGCTGATTGCAGCCCTCAGCACCAGGAGAGTGGCCATGGCTGAGGAGCGCAGCACCAGCCCCGAGGTAGGCCCATTGGATTAGTCTGACATTAGCAACCCTCCAAGGGCCACTTAGGATGGGTCAGCCCTGCTGGAGCCTCAGTTGTCACACGTTCTTGTCATTCACGTTGAAAATACCTAGCCACCGAAAATGGCAAAGTGCCAGTGCCCATGGAGTATTTCAGGGCAGTGCTTTTGTTCTCTCCTCATTGTTTCTGCCTTGGTGGTTTCAGTTGTGAGCCGTGTTGGCTGGTCAGGGCCCAGGGAAGAGCCACCACAGTTGGCAGTGGTGGGATGCTGGGCAGCACAGGTGTGGTCACACCTTTCCGAGGTGGTGCCTGGAGAAGGGTTAGGTTGGTGTGGCCCTCCTTGCTGCTGATTTGGGGCTGCTCATGTACTGGTTTGCCCTCCTGAGCAAGTCTCACTGGTTCTGGCTCCCTCTGCGTGGGGGAAGAAAGAGAGTTTTCTCTGAAAGCAGACTGTGCCATCCTCTGATAGCTCTTCATCCCTGCTTCTGCAGATATTCGATGAACTGGACCAGGCTGGCTCCGTGTTGGCCAGGGAGACCCAGGAGGATGGGCTCCCCGTGCATGATGGGAAAGGAGATGTGCGCAAATGCCCGTACTATGCTGCTAAACCAGACAGAGGTAGGTCTTGCCTGTCTCAGACTCTCCTGCCAGGGTGGGTTGTGTCCGTGTTCCCCACTGATGTCCTGTCCCCTATTGGTGCCGCCACACAGGTTCCCTGGAGGGCAGCAGCTGCCCCTTCCAAACCGCCCTGGCTGTGCTGAGTAAGCCCAGCCTGCAGTTCATTCTGGCCGCTGGTGTGGCCCTGGTTGCTGGCCTCCTGGCCTGGTACTACATGTGAAGGAACCATCATACCACGTTGGCGCCCTCCTCCCGAGTGACCACTGGTCTGCCCCCACCTCCACCGGTGACTAAGCTACCACCTCAGGTGACTTTTTTAAAATGGTTTTGAGAAAACAAGCAACCAATAAAGGCCAGACGCTAAAGCCTCTGCCTGTAGCATCCTCTCTGTGGGCTAGCGGCTGAGCTGGCTGTAGGCCCACCATTCCTGCAGCCATTAGGCCGTGGTACCAGAAGCAGCCAGCTCAGCTCAGTGGGCCTATCTGGGCATCTGGAACCGGCTCTGCTCCTGGGGCGTCCACACTGCTCACCCTGAGGCTCCTTCCCTTCATTCTTCCTTGTGTTGGCATTTAGGTGGGTACCCTTCCCCTGATGGGAACAGAGCAGCCAGCAAGCCTAGGCTGCTGTAGCTTGGAGGGAGGGAGGGTGGCTTGGACCCTGCCTCAGAGGCCTGGGGAGCTCCATCCAGAACAGCTAGTCCTTATCCCTCTCAAGCAGAAACCCTGGGTGGGTGGGCTCAGGGCTCTGTTTAGCCGTGGCCTGTCTCCTCCCTTGACCTGTGTAAATGCTACAGCACTCAATAAAGTGGACTCTGACAGCTGCCTCCCTCTTTCCAAACGGCATGATTGTTATCCTTCTCAGCCACTCCTGCCCTTCCTGTGTTCCCATCCCACCACCCCTGGTCACCTCACAGCCCTCCACCCAGAGCAAAGCTGCTATGTCTCACAAATCTAGTCTTGTGATTCTCTCTTGGAAGTACTTTGGAGGTTTCCTACTTCTTGAAATAAGTTATTTATAAATAAGGATAAAAAGCATTACATGTCTTACAACAATTCATTGTCTAAAATACAAATGTGAACTTAAATATTTTTATTGGTAGGAGTCAGTTTTATATATTGAGGATCTGCAAAAGTTTTATTCAGAAAAGGGTTAAATGGTGGGGAAAACTTTGTCTTCAACTACTGACCAAGCCTACCCATTTTCACAGTTCAGATAAGGGGTAGGGAGGGAGCTGGCTCAGAACCTGGGGGCTGACTGGCTGCCCCCATTAGCCTTCAGACCAGAAGCCTCAGCCCCAGTGACTCTGTCTTGCTTAAGGGAGCAAGGGTATTTGCCTGCAGGGTGGGGTGACCCTGAGCTCAAGCCAGCGGGCTCCAGCCTGCAGACGATGTGGGTAGATGCCATGGCGTGGAGATGGGTGAAACCGGTGTGAGAGAGAGGAAGGCGCTCTTTGAGTGCAGTGAAAGCCAAATCCAACCCTGGCCCAGTCACAGGTAGACCCCCACGGGTTGTCCACGCTGGGTTTGGGTGTGGTTTAATCAGATACTGTCATCCCTGGGCAGTCAGTGCAGCACAAGCACAAAGACCCTGAGGACTCAAGCCTTAGACCACTTCTAGCCCCCACCCTCTTTCCATCAAAGAAGGAAGCCAGCCAAGAGAGCAGAGGCCCCGGGCAGGGGAGTGAAAGGGCCAATTTAATGAGAAACTACAAACTGAGACCAGCCATGATTCACAGTGACAGGATGCCATGCAGTGGCAGTGCGAGACCAGGAGAGGGGCAGCAGCAGGATACAGCGGTCCACATGAGCGAATTCACAGACAAACCATTCACGAGATACAGTGTGGGCTCAGGCCCAGGGCAGGTGTCCACCAGGGGCTGCTCCTTCCTTGTCCCTGGCCTGTCCCAGTCCAGTGCCACAGCTGCTCCTGCTGCAGTACCTGCTGTTGAAACAAGCACAGTGACAGCAAGTCAGCCAGGGACCAGCACCCAGCACTTCCTGAGAAGAGGATCCATGGCGAGAGCACTACAAATCTGAGTGTGCTTACAAGGGGCCTCTTCTCTCCATCACCTCCAGTCCTAGTTGAGACACACCAGCCACTGGGCAAAGGTCTTGCCGATACACAGCAAAGACACGGTATGGACAGATGGATTAGGCTTCTGGGTATTCCTTCTGGCCCTAGCAAAGGTGGGGGTTTGTGGAGGGGTGGCCAGAAAGGGAGCTGGATGGGGGCCAGAGGCGAGTCCCTTCTTAGTAAACTGGGGTCCAACATTTACCCCATGACTTGGAGGTGTGCTGAGCTCTCTACCTTACCCCAGGGAACTCCTGGGCACTTGGACAGGATGTTAAGAGTTTGAGACTTCTAAGGGCCAGAGTCATCCTCCTAATCATCATGCCTACCTCTGGCACGCCAGAAACAGACCAGGCCTTAGGACCCTATCCTGCTTGGGTCCACTCCCCCACTCTTGGCCCAGGAGATCAGAAATAACTGTGGCTACAGGTACAGTCCTACTGCAGGCCCCAGGTCTGCTCTGGCTGCTTTTGGTCCCAGGGAAAATTAGGACCAAATCTATACTTTGTACAGAAATGGAGGAATGAGACCCCAGCAGGGAGACCATGTGAGGAGACTCTTCCCAGCTTCTCTTCCTGATCACAAACGCCAAGCAAACCAGCAACACACAAGCTCAGTGCTATCCCCCTGCTGTCTGCTGACCCTTGGCCTTAAAATCCAACAGAATTTTTGCCGGAAGAGTCAGATGCTCAGGGAAGGGCAAGCCAAAGAGGACAAGACTTCCAGGGGACCGGTGGAATGGCTTCCATCCCCAAGTGGGAGCATGGAAGCGAGCCACTGAGCGAGGGGAGCAAAAGCACAAGGGGCCAGACTGACAGCACGGAGTCCAGTCCCGGCTCCGTTAGCACAGGCGCTTATATGTGTAGATGTAGGCTTTGCAGCTGGGGCATGTGTGCGTCACATCCTTGAAGTCGTTGATGAGGCAAGGGATCAAGCAGCAGCCCAGATCACACCTGAATCAGAGACAGGGAAGATGGGGAGGTTGGATGAGAAGGGACTGAGGGCACGCAGGTCTACTCCAGCTGGGCGACAGGTGGGCCCGGCCCCCCACCCCCCAAGCGCCCACTCCACCTACCCCATGAAGCAGCAGAAGAAGCCCAGCACGAAGTTCATCAGGCCAATCTCATAGGAGATCTTGGTGGTGATGGCCTGCTGGCAGTGGGGACACACTGTCTGTACAGGGGCGCCCTCGAAGATCTCTCCCTGCAGTACTGTCACTGTGGTGGCAGCCCCTGAGGGAACTAGGACTGTGGCGGTGTGGCCCCCAGGGCCAGGGTAGGGCCCTGGTGGGTAGGGCCCTGGTGGATAGTAGCCCATGGGTGGGTGGGGGCCTGGAGGAGGGTAGAAACCTGAAATGGCACAGAAGACGGAGTAAAGACGGATTGCTGGCTTGCCACCTGACCCATGTGGCCCCCAGCACCCAGGACACAAGAGGAGGCCTCCAGGATCGAGCCCTGGGCCAAGGTGACCACCTATATTCTACCAGCCCTATGAGGACCAAGACAGAGAAGGCCCTTGGCCCAGCCAGACATGGCAGAGCTGGGAAGAAGGCCTAATATCTCCTCGGTCTCGGCTTGATGTGTTTTCTCCTTGCCTCTGACACATAGGGGCCCTCAACCACAGGAGGGAGAGCCTCGCCACTCACCAGCCCAGCCTCTCTCGTGCACACAGGGCTCTGGGCCCCACCGGTGTCAGATCCTGCACTGAAATACTAGGGACTGGCCCACTTTACCTGGGGCCACCTGTGCAAGAGCCCTGGGCCTTTCTTTGGCCTGAGGAGTCCTGAAGAACTGCTGAACAGGAGCCTAGGCCTCCCCCATGGATGTGGGACCCTGGCAAGGGAGAGGCCCACACAGCACCCATGAGTCAGCACCTGCCACTGTGCCTGAGGGGCTTTCCCAGGAGCTAGCCCTCCTCCCAACAAGGGCCCAGGGCTTATGTGGTTTGCCCACAGTACCTGCATAGCAGTGCTTTGCTCCAGGACACCTTCCCATGTCCTCCCTCCACACCCACAGTCAGTACCCTCCAGTCCCGAAAAAACACTGGGCAGGAACACCACCTACCTACAGCAAAGGCAGGATGGCAGCCCAGCTAACACCCTGGATGCTGGACTGGTCAGACCTCTGTGCTCCCCTTTCCTACTTACCTGGAGGCATGTAGGTGCCATCTGCATTCATATGCGGGGGGATGAAGCCAGGCTGAGGCATTGGGTGACCCGGTGGCTCATAGGGTGGGGGACCAATGTCTGCGGGGGGCATCGACATGCCTGGAGGGGGCTGCATCACAGCTGGGGAGGTGCGGCCTGGACAGAGAAGGCAGGGAGAGGGAGCTCAGAGGGCAGTGGCGGCAGGATCAGTGGGAGGGCTGCTCCAGGCATCAGCTTCTGGAGCTGGGATGGGCAAGGGGCAAGGACAGGACCATCAGGAGCACTGAATCCTACCTGGGGTCGGTGGGGCTCCACTCTTCTCCTCCAGAAGGGGGGCTGTGGGGCCTCCAGGATAAGGAGGGGGTGGCTCATTGGACATCTTTGCTGCTTCTGGACCTGGAAGGAAAGCTGGGACATGAACTAAGTTCCCAAGCCCTGCATGCTGGTCAGGTATGGGCCTGGGACAGTCCTCTGAGCCCCAGCAGCTCAGGAGGCCTTTTATGCCTCCACGTCAATCTCTGCACTCTGGGTGGGGGACAGGGCTTGTAAACTGGCACAGACTCCTTCAGTAGAGTAGTTTAGAGTCACCGGGGTCTCTTTAGGCCTTGGAGATGCCCCACCATCACCAAGGATAACCAGGTCCACAGCCGCCACCGTCCATCATCATCTGCGCTTCCTGTGTCAGAGCCAGAAGGCGAGGGTGCCCAGTGAGGACAAGCTGATGAGGCGGACCCTTCCCCCAGGGAGCAGGCTGCCTACACGCCGGAGCGCCATGCTTGTGGGAGAGGATGGGGAGACTTTTTACCTCAAATCCCAGGTACGCAGAAGGGGAAGGCAGGAGAGGCTCCTTCTACTGCCAGCCGGAGCAGACACGCAGGGCTCTAGGGAGCTGTTCTGGGGGGAAGAACAGGCAGAGCCTCAGCACTAGGGCAAGAGCTGCAACCACCCCCCGCCCTTCAGCTGGTTCCCGCCAGCACAGCAGCAACCCGCCGGCCCACCCTCCTCCTCTCAGCGGCAGCTCCGGGCTCACACCGGCCGACACACCCGCACCCACTGGAGGAAGAAAGGAGAACCGGCTACTCCCCACGTAGCAGCTCTGAAAGCCAGCTGTGCACAGGGGGCCCTGCCCCCCGTTTCTGTGGAGGATGGTGTGGGAAGGAAGGTGCGAAGTGAAACCTTTCCCTCACGTCTTTCCCTCCCAAGGCTCCCTGAGCACCTGCTGCTGGGCCCTGGGGGAGAAGCAGGAAACCAGGGGGCCTTGCTGCCTTGGGGTTAGCAAGGCACTTCCTTTCACTCTGTTTAGCACAGGAGGTTTGAAATGAGTAGCATTTTGAAGTGACGCTGTTAATTTTTTTAACTGAAATAGTATGAACTAGAAAAAATTCTCAACAGTACAAAGAGACACGCAGTGACAGCAGTTCTAGTGCAGCTCCATCTGGGAGCCCCGCCAGCGGGAGTTCAGAACCCCACCAGGGCAGAAGGAGCCTAGAGTCAGTTAAGGTTATTAAATGTCACAGATCAGTGGCAGGGCCTGAGAGACCCAAGTCCAAGCAACAAAAGAAAAACCGGATGTCAGTAAAATTAAAAACTTGGCCTTCGGGGTGCCTGGGTGGCTCAGTTTAAGCGTCTGCCTTGAGCTCAGGTCATGATCCCAGGATCTGGGATCTAGTCCTGCCTTGGGCTCCCTGCTGAGCAAGGAGTATGCTTCCTCTCCCTTTGCCCCTGCTCTGCTCTCTCTTAAATAAATAAAATCTTTAAAACAACCAACAACAAAAAAACCTCTTGGGCTTCAAAGGGCACTATCAAGAAAGTGGAAAGAGCTCACAGAACAGCAGAAAATTTTTACAGATCTGCTAAAAGACTTGTATTTATAATAGTTATAGGAAGAACTCATTAACCAAAAGACACCCCAATTAAAAAATGGCCAAGGATCTGAATACACATTTCTCCAAAGATAAAAAACAAATGCCCAAAAAGCACCTGAAAGGTTGAACACTTAGCTTAAAGGAAATGCAAATCAAACCTACCACTTCATACCCACTAGAATGGCTACAGTGAGAAAGTAACGATTATGCAGGGAAACTGGAGTCCTCCCACAGCGCGGCTGTCCGGCGCTCACACCGCGTGACCGGTCATCCTGCTCCTAGGTGCGCACCCAAGAGAACTGAAAACCACATAAGAATTTGTACATGAATGTTCACAGCATCACTAGTCACAGTAGCCAGAAAGTGTCAACAACTGAGGTATCCGACCACTGGCAAGTGACCAACAAACTAGCTGCAGCCTCTGGCGGGAACGTACCCCGCCGTGACGAGGCACAAGCCTGGTACAGGCTGCATGAGCCTGAAAGCAGGACGCTCAGTGGGAGACACCACCCGAAAGGTTCCATGTGGTTGTGACTTCTTACATGACGCGCCCAGGCCAGACAGACCCAGACACACAAAACATACTTGGGGTTGTCATGGGCTTGGGGGATAGGGAGGACAGAGATGAATATGGGGTTTCCTTCTGGGGTGAAGAAAATATCCAAACTGGCTGTAGTGATGGCTGCACTGTTCTGCGAATGTATTAAAAGCCAGTGAATCGCATACTTTAAATGGGGAAATCGTATGGTAGGTGGATTATTATAGGTCAATAAAACTGACTAAACAAAATAAAGTTGCCTGATCTCAGCACCTTAATGCAGCTAGTCTCCCTGCAAGTCTCTGCCCGTCTGTGTGCAGTCATGTATATTTTTATGTACTTGCTGTTGTGACAGTTTTAACATGGTGTCCTATATATTTTGTCCATTTTGCAAGACCCCATGGCCATCAATTTTAAGACTCCCTAAAATGGGCCCATCACTGTTTACATGTCCAACCCTTATTAAGGCATTTAGAATGCTTGTTACTCTCATAAAAAAACAAAAAACAAAAAAAATAAAAAACAACAAGAACAAAAAACCAACCAAGGAAAGCCTCTGGCAAATGGTCCTTCCCTTTCTTGGATCTTCTTCTTTGGTTAAACTTGCCAGAAGTGAAATTATGAGGTCAAAGGCTATGGCCATGTTGTGCCTTTGGGAAGGACAATGGCAATTTACAGTACACACTTTGGATACAACTGTTATCACTAACGGGTAACATTAAAATGACACTCAGTTACTTGTTTCTTTGACCACCATGAAACAGAACATGTTCCCAAGTGCTTGTATATATTGTGACCTTCTCTTCTGAGCTGCTACTTAGAATCCTTCAAAGACATGGAAGCCAAGAAAAGATGGGACTTACCCAGGTCACGTGGCATATAAGAGGCAGAGCTGAGTCTAGGACTCTGCATGGCTCTCCCACCACCCTTGCCTGCAGGTGAATTTCAATAGGGCACGATCAAGAAAGGGAAGCCACAGAGTCTCTAAAGGACACCACACAAAGTCCCCTTCCAGACAGGACTGGCTGTTATGTGCTGGACCTGGAAGTCCTTGCCTGCTCCCCAGGCGCCATTCTGATGGTAGAGAAAGAGGCTTGTGCTTCTGCAGAAAACTGTATCCCACTGAGTGTCTTAGAATATGGGCCAGCACCTGTCACTGACTCCTATCCTACCAGCATCTGGGATGCTGCTGGCTGGCCCCACTGCCTGTCTCACAGCCTGAGCTCACCAGGAATCCAGCCAGGAAGAAAAGGTGCACTGCGTCGGTGAGTCACTGGAGCATTTTCCAGTGCTAGGACAGAGGAACTAGCCTGGGTCCTCCCGGCCCCTCTGTGTCCAGAGGGCGTACAGCACTTGCACCACCCTCCGAGGATGCAAGCCTGACTTCATCAACGTCACAATTAGCTCCATGGTTTCCCAGAGCACGTGATTCTGCTTCTGGAATTCCGCCATCATAATGATGGTATAAGCCTGGCACTCAGGGCAAAGCCCTTCCATGGTATCCACCCAACTCTGAGCCGGCCTTTGTACCTAGAGCAGGCACCGCCGTGCAGCACGCTAACTCCTGCTACTGTTCGGACCACCTGCTTCCACGCCTTCCCTCAGCCAGCACGGCTGTTACTTCTGTCTTGCCTCCCCTTCACACCTGCACCCATCCTCCAGCTCCCTTCTGGAGCCTCAACCAGGGCAGAGACTAGGGGCAGGACCCTTCAGTATGAAGGAGAGACGTTGGGGCACCTGAGTAGCTCAGGGGTTAAGTGTCTGCCTTCAGCTCAGGTCATGATCCCAGGGTCCTGGGGTTGATCCCCATGTTGGGCTCTCTGGGTGTCTGCTTCTCCCTCTACCTGCCCCTCACCACCGGGCTTGTGCTTTCTCTTTTGCTCTCAAATAAATAAATAAAATCTTAGGAAAAGAAAAATTTTTTTCTGGGATTCAACCCCTAGTTCCCCCAGTGCTCCCAATATAAAACCAAGGGGCATGCCACAAAACTATGTTGTCTAAGGTGCAATAAATATTGTAAGAATGCTATGATCTTAAAAAAAAAAAAAAATGTCAGGGCACCCAGGTGCTTCAGTTGGTTAAGTGTCTGCCTTCAACTCCGGTCATGATCCCAGAGTCCTGGGATGGAGTCCCACATTGGGCTCCCTGCTCAGAGGGGAGCCTGCTTCTCCCCTCCCTCTGCTGCTCCCCCTCTGTGCACGCTCTCTCTCAAATAAATCTTTTTTTTTTTTTAAGATTTTATTTATCCATTTGATGGAGAGACACAGCAAGAGAGAGAACACAAGCAGGGGGAGTGAGGGAGGGAGAAGCCGTCCTCCCGCCGAGTAGGGAGCCCAATGTGGGGCTTGATACCAGGACCCCAGGATCACGACCTGAGCCAAAGGCAGACGCTTAATGACTAAGCCACCAGCCACCCAGGTGCCCTCAAATAAAATCTTAAAAATCATATGCCCCCAAAGCAAAACAGTTTTCCAATAAAAATGCACACTGCTCAAATGATGCTACAGATGCAACTGTGGGACTCGAACCCGCACCCTGGAAAGCCTGCTGTGACACTGGTGCCAGAGCATCAGGTCCTAGAGGTGATGGGAGGGGCTGCAAGACCCCAGCCCTGGGGTTTGTCGTTCCCCACTCAGGAGAGGGGAGAGGCCTGTAATCCAGGAGCTCAGTGAAGTCAGTGTACAGCCCCAGAAGCCCAAAACAGGCCTCTCAGCCTCCCGTTCTGACCTCTTAAGAGATATGTGGAGAAACAGAATCGCCTGAAAACCCTCCCAAGTCTACCGCACTGAGTGGGCTGCCCTGGGGCCCAGAGGGCTTGACGCTGTACATCACTTTGCACCCTCTGGGACCACTCAGCAGCCAGCCAACACAGACACTTAACCGACTCAGCCATCCAGGTGCCCCAGAAAGGGAGATTCTTAAATGAAGCCGTCTTGTCACAGTGGAACCGTGCAGGCGCACGAGTCAGAGCTCCGCCCAGGCAGGCAGTGTGGGCCGTATTTCCAGGACACAGAGCTTCCATGCCTTGCAGGATTGCACAAATCCAAGAGATGAGTACGCACCTAGAGAAGCCAGAATCCTGATAGCCCCAGGGCACCTGCCACGGGTGCTCAACTGTCCTCAGCCACACAGGGCCGCTACTAGCATCTCCCCTTCAGAGAAGGTGCACACAGCTCACGTCATACCCAGCGCCACATGCCCTCACCATCAGCATTTTAGGTGTTTTCAGTGATTTCTCTTTGAGCTTTAAATTCCTGTTTATTAGTTTTTCAGCAGTGTTGGGGATGCTTAGGAACTTGCCACGTAGTCCTGGATAAGTGACGTGCCACTGCCCCAGTCCCAATGGTTCCCACTTTAGAAGCCACTGGCCCCTGGGAAACAGCTGCTCTCCAGAGGCTGGAAGTCTAGGCTGAGACTAAGCAGCATCTGGAAATGTGTGAAGAGCGGAGGTTAGGTTACTGGATGGCACCTCGCCACAGGAGCCTCAAGGCTCACAGTGACAGAGGAGATCAATGTCCCCTTGACTGCCTTTTCCGGATGAGGCTAGCCTGCCAGTAACGGTCCTGACCCTTGCCAAGGCAGGGAGGCAGTGTGGGCCATGTGGCTGGTGAGTTAGAAGGCTCAAGTTAGAGTTGAGAAGGTGCTCTGGCCTCCAGTGGACACCCTGTGCCTGCAGCCTCTCCGCACGTTACCATGGGCCTGCTTCCGGGAGACCAGCAAGAAAACCCTTAGAATGGAAAGGGCCACAGGCTACCACAGGGAATAGTAAGGCCCTGGGGATCTGGGGGCAAACTTAGGGGAGCCCCAAGGGCCAGGGGATGGTAAGCCCAGGAGAGAAGGTCCTGCGTGGTCTCTAACAAGAGAGAGCCAAGGGCAGGCCTGCATGTGCTTCTTAGCCCCTTGAAGACAGAATGGGGCCACCTGAGGCCAGTCTGGCCCTTGCACCCACAACCAACACAGCCTAGCACCCACTGTGGTTTTATACAGAATTATCCAAGTCACTCTAAAATGAGATGAAGCCTGTCCTCACACCTATCTGCAGACCCACTGCCCTGCGATCTCCCCTCATTTTCCCAAGGACGGCAGATGCTGGGGCCTCTGGGTGCAGGACACACTTGTGCCAGACACAGAGCCTGGCCCTTTTTGCAGAGCCGCCCACAGCTCCCCTCCTTGGCCTTGCAGAATTCTGAGTGCCACCGGCTGCACCAGCATTCCCTAGGGCCTGACACTCCTTGGCCCTTAGCGCAGGTCCACTGCAGAATAGAAACTTCTGCTCTGCACCCCAATGCTGGGAGCCTCAGCCGTGTCACAGAGAATAACTAGGCCTCACCCCCACAGAGCAGCCCTTGCTTCTCCTCCGATGAGCTGGTGGGACCAGGTGAGAGTTTCCCCAGGTGTAAGGAAGGAAATGACATCCTGAGATGCCTGCTATGGGTTTTAGGGTTTAGGGCCATGAAACAAGCAGAACTGCCTTATTGCCCCATCTTTCCTCCCTTCCCACCCATCCCAGGCCCTGTCTGCATCCCAGACAATATTCTAAGCAGCTACTGAGGACGACAGCTTTGAGGACAGGACACACAGTGTTCCAACGTGGAGTCAGGAAGGCAAGAAGCCCCACCCTCCTCCCATTCACAGAGGGGCAAGGATTTGCCCCATGTCGGTCATCAGTTAATGGGAGAACAGGCCACACATGGAGAATGTGGCACTCCGGAGCTTCAGCCCTAGACTTAAAGCCGGTGGCCTTGGGGGAGTTACAGACCATCCCTGAGCCTCAGTCTTCCTAGGACCTGGGACTAGAACCCCTGCCTTCTGGCCAGGCTGTGTGCAGAGCAGTGACAATGACACATGCCCAGACACATGGCAGACTCACTGGGCAGGGGAGCAGAGCACTTTCAGGTCCAAACACAGGTCTACTGAGGGGATGACAAGGCTCTGGAATTAGACAGTGGTGATGCCGGCATAGCTCTTCCAACATACTAAAGCCTCTGAACTGTACACTTTAAAAGGGTGGACTGTATGGCACGTGAATTATAATTACACCCCCCAAAAGCAAAACCCGCCTTGGTGTGGATAGTTCTGTGTGTGTGCGTGGTTATAAATGAGAGATGGGGAAGAAAGACCCCAGACCAAGATCATCGTCTCTGGGGTTTAAGTTTGGCAGCCAACAGCCAAAGGAGGGCGAGGCTTTTGTCATTATACAGACTTATGCATATCTTAAGCAAAAAGGTATCTGTGTATTATTTGCATAACTAAAATTTTGAAAGGAACACAATTTCAGGACAGAGCTGTGATGGGCAGCTTCAATTCCTGGTGACAGAGAGGAGGTGGGCGGGGGTGGGGGGGTTCCTCCCCTTCTTAGTGCACCAAGCTCAGCGGCTGTCCTCTGGGTCGTCCCCCCCGCCCCCATCCCAGAGAGGAGTTAAAAGCGAAGACTCTGGGGCCCTGGGAAAGGCCTCTGGCGTTCTGCTCAGCTCCCAACTATTCATCATTCATTGCAGAGAGCTGCTGTTGGTCTAAAGCGGGGCCAACTGGCAACAGCCTACGGCGGCCCAGGCGGGCTGCCCATGGGACCTTGGAGGGCCTGGGCCCAGGCCAGCAGGAGACACTCCTCCCCAGCTGCAGCCACAGCTGCAAACCCAGTTCTGCAGTCTGAATGGTCCTGCACACCGCCAAGGGATACCCACCCTGCCCCCACGTCTCTGCTGCACCACACAGGACCCGCCAGGGACACACACCAACACTCCCTTCTGGAGGAAGACCCAGACTGGGAGGGCCAGGAGGGCTGGTCTGATGCTAAGCCCCATCTGTGCACGAGTGGGTGTTCCTGGAGGACCAAGGAGGGGTGCCAGGAGATGAGGCAGAGGTGAAGGCAGAGGACAGTGAAGGCAGTGCCTGGAAGGAGGACTTTCTGACACAAATCTCCCCAGGATCTGCTAGAGCAGCAGCAACCCCAATGTTTTGGGTCTTAGGATTCCTTTACACTTGATTACTAAGGACTCTAAAAAGCTTTTGTTTTGTAGGTTGTATCTATCAATACCCAACCATATTAAGAATTTTAAAATGAGGGCTTTTTAAAAATATTTATTACTAAGTCATTACAAACCATCAATAAACTCATTACATGTCAGCATAAATAGTTAAAATAACTATCCTCCAAAACAACTATAATAATGAGACAGGTGGCACTGTTTTCCCTTTCTGCAATCTTTTTTCACTTCTGGGAGGTCTGCCGGGTTCTCCCGTGCTTCTCCACCCTGTCTGTCTGCTACACTGTGGTCAAAGCGCACCAAGAAAACCCAGCTTCCCAAAGATAAGCCGCTGGAAATGGGAGGGGCGTTTGAAGAGTCTCTTAAGGTATGTAACCGTGGACATTCTTCCATACCACACCCAAACCTGACCCAGGTAGTGTCTCAAAGGTTAGCGGCAAGACGGAATTTGAAGGTTTAATGAATTCTTCCTCCTGTTACGTTATAGTTCACCAGCCCACCTTGCATTTGGAATGGCTTTTACCCACCCATGGTTTCCAACAGCAGACACGAGTCATCTGGAAAACATCGGTTCACAACATGAGCCCTGATTATGAAGACAAAATAGTGCTGATGTGCCTTACTACTTACTTACTACTTACCCCCCACTCAAATCGCAGGCTAGCATCACCCCCAAGATCATCAGCAAAGACTTTAACTACTGGGAAGCTGTCAAGCTCACAGTGGCAGACACAAGTTTTCCAAAATTCTAACTAACTATCCCTTGAAAGTCCAATTTTATCATTGGCCACAAGGAGATTAACAAATTTATCACTGGTAACATTTACAAAAACAAAGGTCAGCTGTTTCCCCTGAAGTAGTGGGCTCACTGTTCATTTTCAAGAGAATGTCCACTAAATCCCCAAATGTGAATAACCACGGTTTGTGTATCAGTTGTTAAGTAAATCTGGAGCTCCACGAGAAAGCTAGTTCAGTGCACAATTCAAACAACTGTGCACGTGCTTTCCCTGAGGTATCTATCATACTCCGTGTGTGCACGAGGTAGGTCTCATGTTTCATCACACAGAATACTAGAGATATGTAGTTGAGGGTCAAGATGATTTAGTACAGTAAGACATTTTTACTGCTTTTTCTTAAATAAGACCTGTGGGTGTGGTGAGCATCATCACAACCGGGAGGAGCCCAGGTTGGTGTCTCTGCCTTGAGTCAGACAGCCATTCACTCCTCCCTATTTCTGGGCCACAGATATGACAGCCAACAAGGTGAGAATGGCCCTGTAACAGCATCTTAGCACTGCCATAAAGAGTCCTGACCTTCAGCCCCCTGGCAGCCCCCAGGACACAGCACCTTTTGAGTACCATACCTCAATGCTACAGGCAACCCTGCTGCCATGGAGACCCGGAGCAGCCCAGCCCAGTGAGCCCTTGAGCTTGCTCTGGCCACACCCCGGCACCAGCAGGGCTGTTGCGCACCCGGCCTGAGAGGAGCTGTTGGACCAGCTCAGACCCAGTTCCCCACTTTGTAGCTGCGTGACCTGTGACCTCACTGAACCTGATTCCCTCATCTATAACCAGAGGTAATCGTGCCTGCCTCCAGGGGTGGGAGCAAGGTTTAAAATAAACAGTGTGTGCAAAATACCCAGAGCAGCAGCTCTGGACCCAGCACACGAGAACACGGAACAGACGGCACCTGCTGATATCACTGTTTTTGTGAACAACTTACAGCAGGCACCGAGGCCTCTGCCATGGCAGCTTCTGCCCCCACCCAACTGTAGGGAGCAGACGGCACCTGCTGATATCACTGTTTTTGTGAACAACTTACAACAGGCACCGAGGCCTCTGCCATGGCAGCTTCTGCCCCCACCCAACTGTGGGGATCCCGGTGTGTGTTTCTCACAGGATCTGGGGCGGGGCCTGGAATCAAACCCCACCTGAGTGGCCCAGCCCGGCAGAGTCCATCTGTGACAGGGCCAAGTTGAGGCTGCTCTGCAGGACTCCTGAAGAGATACAGCAATCCTCCTAAGGGGCCATCTCTCCTTTCGGGCAATCTCACAGTCAGTCATGGCCCAGGCAAGGGCGCTCACACTCATCGGTAGGTCCCAGGGGACCAGAGCCAAGAGGCAGGATAAGGATCATGGGCCAGGAAGCCCACAGCATCCCCACAGCAGTGCCCCAGCCCTCCTCTTTCCCAGCACAGTCTCCTGAGTGGTGCCCCCATCCCCAATCACTCAGTCTTCAGGAACAAAGCTGTCAACTTTCTTTCTTAACCAGCAATAAAGTTTGAAAGCACAGGATTCACAGGTATCCTGCCCACCATGACAGACTGTATGACCCTGGACGAGTCAAAAAGACACTCCCAGCCCTTCCTGCAGGCACCTGTGACCAGGTGACTAGGCTATGGCCAATGAGTCATAAGCAGAGTGCTGTAAGGATGGATAGGAAGGGCCACCCTGGCCAGACAGACCCTCCATCCTCCCGCCCTCTCGTCTGCTGCCTAAATATGGCTGTGACAGCTCCTGCAGCCATGCTTGACCATGAGGTGACCTTGGATATGGAAGCCATACTGAGGCCAGGAGGAGGTGCCCTAGAAGACCACGGAGACACTGTGCCAGCACCGAAGCTACCACTTCCCCCACTTCTAAGTGAGAAAGAAACAAACTTGTTTTAGTTGGTAACTTTGGGTTTCCTAGTAAATACAGCCAGACATATTTCCAGTAATTAAAGAGAAATGGAAAAGCTAGTTTTGCAGCAATTCTCAAACACGCTATAGCCAGAAATTACTTGTGATTGGTAAATTTCCAGATTATTAACAAAGAAGGAATGCAAGTATCATTAGAAATACGCAGTGCGGGGTGCCTGGGTGGCTCAGTGGGTTGGGGGCTCTGCCTTCGGCTCGGGTCCTGATCCCAGGGTTCTGGGATCGAGCCCCACATCGGGCTCTCTGCTCAGGGGGGAGCCTGCTTCCCTTCCTCTCTCTCCGCCTGCCTCTCTGCCTAATTGTGATTTCTGTCAAATAAATAAAATCTTAAAAAAAAAAAAAAGAAAGAAAGAAAGAAATACACAGTGCTAGTCAGGCTGAGGGTATGTCAACAACGGACTGTAACTGAAAGGCTCCCAGTCCCGACTTCCCACCGACTTGGCTTTCTCTATCTAGCTCATGCTGCTGCCTCCACACGGGTTCGCTGAATAAGGCCCTTGGGCTGCCAAGTTCTAGCTCTGGAGGGCCTGGGAAATCCTGCCTGGGGCCCAGTTCCCATTGTTCTTACTGCTGGAGGCAGGACAGGAGAGGCAACCCCTCCCTCAGAGAGCATCACTGGTGGCTCTGAATGGTTTTATTTTTCCATGTGAACACAGGCTTATCTGATGCCACGGGAATTCTAAATACTTCAAAACAAGCTAAAGTAAAGACACAGAAAGGACCAGAAAGCAGATCTGGTTTTCCCATCTGCCCCTCTCATCCCACCCGGCTGCCGGCTCCCTGATCGGTATCATGGCTCTAAGAAGCTAGGACACCAGCCCAAGCCCGTGGCTCCAAGAGGAGGTCTGAGCCCCGGTCACAGCGCCAGCTGACAGGACAGAATCCTCACCTGCCGGTGCCCAGGCACTCAGTCCCACACCAGCCATCTGTTCCCCAGCTTTCCGGAGGCATGATGAGACCTAAGTGGGGTTGTGTGTGAAGGCACACAGCACACAGCCGGCCACACAGTGTTCAGTAAACACAAATTCTTGCTTGTATCACTGGTATTTACGGAGTTGCAAGCAGAACACAAGAAAGAAGTACACAGTTTAAAGAGAGAGAGAAAATACACAGGCTGCTCTTAGGAGCAAAATCCAAAAGCAGACAGGACTCAAGGAATGGTTCTAAATTAAAAAGTAGATTTCTAGGAACTCTGATGACAACAATCATAGCTGAACAATTTACATCATGCTCAATTCTTGTCAAAGTCCTGGCAAACCACTGCGACTCCCTGAGTGTCAACAGCAATGGAACACAACAGAGCGGGTCAGTGCGGGTCCTCTGGGGGACAACTCCGCTATCTGTACATTCTATATGACTCATTAATTTCCTTTCAAGACATCTGCCCTAGAGCTAAGTGAGCATGTGAGCAAATATTCACAGGCTGATGCCTGTATGTACTAATGTCCTATGTTCCACCAAAGGGACTGGTTACCTGCCTGGTTTACCTACATAATGTAATTGTATTCACCTCCCAAAATGATAGAGACCCATTTTTGTAGGTAGAACAATGGTCTTGACACTGCATCATAAAACCCGTACGCGGACGGATTCTACTTCAAAAATACATATTTACATAGCTATTACACACCAAATGTTAATTGTTTTCTCTGGGTGTTAAGATTTTGGATCATTTGTTTATATACAAACACACACACAGAAGCTGTTACGTGTGGTTTCTAGTTTTTCTAGAATGGGCAGCTCCTTTGATTGGTTCGTTCCAAAAAAAGGCTCATTATAATTGTTACATTTATGTGTATTATTCCTCCTCAGTTCACAAAGGTGCCTCTGACTATAACCTCTGGGAAAAGCAACAGTCCAAGAAGCAAACCCAGGGACTGGCAATTTGCCAGTTTTCTACCCTAAAGTGGTGTTACGGTCTTTACATTGGTCTCACGGGAGTCTGGTAGCATGAGTCCGTTCTCTAAACCAGGTCACCTCACCGTACTCCAGTAACAAAGAGGCTCTAGATCTGTAAACCTGGAACATAAAGACCATCCAAGGTAGTTCTAGCCTCAGGAGACCCTGCCTGGACAGCCAGCATGAGGTCACCTGGCAGAGGAGGGCAGATAAGAAAAGCCCAGCAGACACACACAGGAAACGGAGACAGACCAGGTGACAGAGCTGCACCCGGGGTGGGGCTGCCAGCTGGGGCAGCTGCTGGGAGTGCGGCCCAGGCCTCCAAGCTGGGGTCCAGCATCTCCTCCGCCTTCCTTCAGAGGAGCCTCCCAGGCGGCGGGGTGCGTGTGCGTGTGTGTGTGTGTGTTTGTGTGTGTGTGTCTGGAGCTGGACAGGAGGAGAATGAGTAGCAAAGGAGGCTAAGACACAGCTGCAGCCACTAGTGAAGAAACCAGTCATCTGCACCTGTCAGGCAGGCAGGGCTTGGGAACTAAATTTTAGAAGCAGGATGAGTCTAAAAAACCATCCCTTAGGCAATCAAAACGAAGCCCTGAAAGAAAAAACCCTTACCTCTGCCCCCCCTGAGCTGACACAGAGCAGTCTTTGACTCAACTCCGTTTTCATCAGTTATCTGAGATCAAGATACACCATTCTGACCCAGGGAAAAGCACGAGGCCCTCCGTGCAAGGAAGCCACTTGGCCGCTACGGACACGGCCCCCCAGCTGGAAGAACGCACTCTGGACGCAAACCCTGCCGCGTCGGTGCGGCCCCAGAGGGGAGCTTAGCTGCAGCCAGGCCAGTGCGGGTCTCCCCGCCCGACAGTGAGGAAGTGTCCGCACATCATTTACAGCCTTCACGTGACTGGGCGTTCTCTCCAGTAGTTTCAACCAACAAGAGATGGAATGAGAACAGGACTTGCAGCAACCTCACCGGTGCCAGCATGACAGGCTTCTAGAGGTCACCCAGATGGCATCAGTCAAAAGAAAAAAGCCAGAAACCAGTAGCTATGTCGCAGATTAGTCACCATTCCTGGAGCCCACTGCAGTGGCTGGATGTTGCCGTAGACAGCACAGTAAGAAGCTATGTTGCCGGACCAATGGAAACAACCCGACACAAGAGAACATTCCTGGGCTACGCTCTCCAGTGGAAGTGTCCCAGTGGCCGGGGGCGCTCAGGCAAACCGCGCGGCCGAGCACACGGGGCCGATGTCTGTGACCGTGACCTGACGTCCACAATGGAGAAAGGGAAGGGTGGGGACGTAAGTGCTCTGGGACACGTGAGTGAAGAACAAATCACATCAACAGTTTACATTACACAAAACAGTATATGGAAGTTTAAATTGCTATCACTCTAAATGGACATGTGGCCCAGAGAGTTTACTCGTGCCAGTCGGGACTGAAGAACTATTTCGGATCCTCTCCTTGGGAAAACAGGAGCTCATGGCATATCTGGTTTACCTTACTTATGGCCACATGCGATTTCTCTAATTCATACATCTCGAGACCACCTTCCAGACAGAAATGTCATTAGAGATCACGAAGTCCAAGGTCTCAGCTGACATTCATGACCTTTCAAACATTTACTAACCGCCCGCCCCCAGCAGAGGCAGGGTGCCTTGCAGGAGACGGAGTGGGCCAGACCCCCTCCTCCCCCGCCCCACTCTCTGATGGGAGCCAGGCCCAGCTGCTCGGAGAGGAGCCCTGACTCATGCCCCACACACATGAGATGCACCAGACTCAGCCCTGTCTCTTTTCTCACACTGTCTCCAAACTACACTCAAGCAAGATCTCACACTCCCAACAAAGGGCTTTGCACACCAGAATTCCACCATGTGAGTTTACATGGATTTCACTGTGGCCCAAACAAAAAAAGAGAAACAACTGAAGTGAGCCTACCAGGCTCCCTGCTCTTCCCTTGCTGAGGGCAGGGCTTGGGAGAGGAACAGAACTCAGGGCGGCGTGCCGTCCGCGCAGCGGCCCAGTTCCTGCGCATCTCTGTGCTCATGGGCAACGTAAGGAATGTGGAGGGCAGCTGGACCATGAGGTGTCGGCTCTACCAGATGACCTCACACCCTCCCTAGCCACTGAATGTTCACTTGGGGAGATCCAGCTGTGCTGCAGGGAGCGCAGGAGCCCTCGTACACCCAGCTCCCTACCCCTCACAAGGTACTAAGGCAGGACAGCTGAGAGGCAGGCACACGACACAATGTCATTCAGACATAAACACCCGGCACACGCTCTGAGCCAGACACTACCTAGGCCCTGAAGGTGGGGAAAAACCTGTGTCCGTGGAGCTTAACATTTGCAGGGGGCTGGGGGCTAGAACACAGACAGGTCAAGTATATAGTTTGTCAGACAGTAACACGTGCCGCGGGTGAGCAGGGGAGAGAGTGCTGCGGTGCTGCGGTTATCAACAGGGAGGGGTTCTCAGGGTGGGGAGCACTCAGGCCAAGATGGAACAGGCCGCACGCGCCACTCCGGAAAGAAGGTCCAGGCAGAGAGAGTTGAGTGCGGACGCCTGGAGTGTGCCTGCACAAACCTGGGAGCTGCGGGCTGGGTCGTGTGGGTGCCAGGAGAGGGGAGGAGCTGAGAGAAGAGGGACTGGCCCTTGACGGGAGGGAAGCCAGGTCCTCGGGCGTTAAAGGACGTCCACTTGACTCCGAGTGAGATGGAGGGCTTGGGAAATCAGGCCGTCCGGTTTCCCGTGGCTCTCCACTTCCTGCACTGTGCCTGGTGTACTAATGCGGGCCCCCAAGTCCTCATACCAACAGGCGGTAGCTGACAGTGCGGAACCGACAGTTCTCAGCCCGCACGCCCCCAGCAGACACGGTTTCTTCATGGCCAGTCTGACTGGGGCACAGAGAACTGGGTCATGGCGTCAACCATACGCTCTCCAGATAAAGCATGTAAATGCACAGAGAAATACACGTAACCGGAGCCTGACTACACAGGGCCAGAGACTGAGGCCTGAGCCTCAGGCAGTATAGAATGCCCCAGAGTCCAAGAGCTGACAAAGGGTCACAGGGCAACTTCTCGCCTGGAGCAGTACAGAATTCCTCCGGGCCTAGGAAAGGCCAGTTTTATTCAGTAGAGCCGTCACTACCCAAATTTGTTTTTTTTCTTTCTTTCAAGCGACTACCTGTCTGAAAAGCCTTCAGATTCTTGACTCCTTAATTCAGCCAACATTTTGTGGGTCCCTCTATGGAGGTCACTCACTGTGTGGCACTGGGCCTCATGAAGCTGTAGATCCAGCTAGGAAGCCAGCTCACACATAAGAAGAATTGACAAAAGTTACTCAGCAAAACCCAGACAACACCTCGTGACAGGAGGTGCTCCCAGTGAGAGAAGGGGCCTCTGTGGAGGGCACTAGGGAGGCTTCGGGTACTGGGTGGGCCCTACAGAAGGAGGGCAGGATTCCCAGTCTGTGACAACAGAGTCACTGTGAGCACAGGGGAAACAGAACACTATGGTCAAGGGGCTGGCCTCCCCAGTCCAGACCAGCAGCTCCGGGAGGGCAGGGACGGGGTTTGGGGCCAGTGTCTCCACAGCCCCCGAGAGCACACTGAACACTGGCTGTCCGGGTGGATAAGTAGTGCAGCCTGGCTGGTACTCTGGAGAGGAGCTCTTCCCCATCCCACAGGCCCTGTGCCGTTAGCAGTACCCCAGCCATGAAGACGGACGTGAGAGGTGTTCCAGACTTTTCTCTGGCCCTTAAGCCTCGAACTGTCAGCAAGTCCTGCCAATACCATGGCTTAAAGAGGTCACAGATCCAATCACTCATCTACTGCTCAAGGTTTAAGGGCCAAAGTCTAGACTTGGCCTCACGTTCCACACTTCTCTACTATACTCTACTGCAGCCACCCAGACTGTAATCCACTCTTCTCCAAATAAACCAAACCCCACCCCATCTAAAAGGACCTTCCACAGACCCTTCCTCAACCTCCACACAGCTTCCCCCTGCCCCCGTGCCTTTCCAGCAAACCTGGGCCTTCCCCATGACTCCCTCCAGACTTACCTCCCAACCAGGGAACACTGGAGGAGGGCTCCCACTCGTGGCCCTGCAGGCCGTGCTCAGCCCCTGGCACAGGTGGGATAAATAAGCGAGTCTGTGAGGGTTGGGGTTAGCTAGGCTTCCCATGCTGTTTCCTGCCCAAATGTCCCCCACCCACAGCCACTGGGGCAGAATACAGCCTTAGCAGGGATGGAGTCCCTGGCTTCCTGATGAAACTGCCTGGTTTATGGCCAAAGTCCAGACAGAAGACCCCCTTTTAGAGTCACAGTCAACTCCATCCAGCACTTTCCATGATGGGGCCAGCACAGCCCACATTCCCCTCAGCCTCACTCTCTCCAGTGCTGCTGTGCCCGGATCTGGAAATCTTCGGTAAATCGCTTACTACCTCTGGCCATTTCCTCCACCGAGAGACCGATGCCTGTGTGGCCCGCTGGCTGCTGCAAGGACCCTCGAGGACCCGCGAGGACCCTCGAGGATGGAGCATAGCGGAGGGCGTTGCCAGGTGGGCCCAGAGCACTTACCAAGAGCAGCCTCTGCAAACACAACTGCCTTCCCGCGCTTCCCCAGCTTGTGAGACCGCTGCTCTTAATGCTGCTTAGAACCGCGACACGTTTCACTTCCTCCCATAGGATTAAGGCTGAGAGCTCTCAAACCCCAGCCCAGGACAGCCCTCCAGCCTTCTCTACCTACTGCGGCCTCCATCTGCTTCTCCTTCGAAAACACAGACCTTGGAGTAGGTCTGAATTCAGATGGATTCGATACAGAAGGAACACATTACGTACCCAGCACGTCCAGTTTTGACTGGACCTTCACGACAGCTCCTTGTGTAAGAATCCGATGGTGCGGGGTCACCCAGTGGCCAGACCATGAAGGAGCTCACAGCACCCACAGATGAGAAGCTCCAAAAGATGATGAGAAACGTTTTCTGGAAAACCAATCCGACCAAACGCATCTCAGCCACTTTTATGGAAACTCTCAGAATGTCACTGGACTTCCCCTGCATTGCCTGGTTTTGTGCTGGTTTTACTTTGTCTAACATTAAGGGACCCTAATCTTTCTGCACGAGCAGATATGGTCTTCTTCTCACCTGGGTGTTGCTTTTCACCTGCCAAAGATGCAGGTAGTGAGGCTATGGGAGGGCAAACGCCTCATCACACAGCTTGGAAGCAACAGAAGTGCCTCCAACATGGTCCGCTGAATCTCAACAGTACTGGTCCCAGGACCTCACCTTTATCACCAGAACCTGGTAACTCACAGAGCAGGAGAGGCGCTTGGTCCACAGGCTCCACAGGGACCAGACCTGCATCCCCTGGGTGGGCTGTCTTCTCAGGGGGGAGAGGGTTTGCCACAGGCCCAGGCCGAGTGCCCCCTCTCCTCTGCAGCACTGAATAGCAATGCAGCCTCTACCACCTCCTGGGGAGACATGCCTAGGAGACCCCGGACTGCAGAGGCCCTCTGTGGGTTTCTAGAAACTGGCACACACCCATTCTCTATACTCCATTTCCAAGTCCCTCTGTGGAGGCCTAACAAACCTCGAGCCTGGCTCTCCTCCCCACTAAGGGCAGACGCTATCTGCAGAGCTCCCCCTGCATGCTGCCTTCTCACCAGCGTGACAGTTTCCTTCACATAAGGACAGAGATGTCAACAGAAGGTGCCATGACTCTAACTACCACATTTCCCTGTGTCCTCCATGAATAAACAGATGTGCATGCCCTTTGAATAGTATTGCTGAAGCTGGAGGTGGATTTCTACAGGACCTGTCTCCTCTCCCTCTCAAGACAACTGAACTGCATTAAACGCTGGTGTTTGTGCCTACAGAACACAGTACCTCAGCCCAAGAGACTCAAAGCTTGTCAACTGGGCTAGGCAGCCCTCTTCCCCTGGAGCTTGAGAAAACACACCAAACTAGCAGTTTCAAACCAGGCAAACATAAAATATAAGGAGCAGCAACAGAGTATGCAAGCTGACAACTTGTATCATTTATTGTCACTGCGACCTGCTGGGGCCATCTGACTATTGGGATACATTTCATTAGTACCCCTTCAAAACATTTTTGTTCCCTGAAGTATTATTGTCCATCGCTCATTCCATGTTTCTGCTTTTAGTGATTTTAGAACCATGGCCTACTGTTTTCAAATCACTGTTAAGAATACATGTAAAGGGGGCGCCTGGGTGGCTCAGTGGGTTAAAGCCTCTGCCTTCGGCTCGGGTCGTGATCCCAGGGTCCTGGGATCAAGCCCCGCGTCGGGCTCTCTGCTCGGCGGGGAGCCTGCTTCCCTTCCTCTCTCTCTGCCTGCCTCTCTGCCTGCTTGTGATCTCTGTCAAATAAATAAATAAATAAATAATCTTAAAAAAAAAAAAAGTTAAAAAAAAAAAAAAAAAAGAATACATGTAAAGTTCCTTCCCGGTTCCAGAGGCCCATCCTATGGAAAAACCTCCAGCTCCTCAGAGACAGAGGTAACACTTCAATGCCTAGGGCTTCTACTGGTTAAAAGACAATAAGCAAAAATTCTAAGATTCTACTTAATTATATGCATGTTGAATTATTTGGGAGGGAAACAGACTGATGTGCACACTTACTGTGACACACATAAACAAGATGCACTGTTGATCATTAGAGTTGAGACAAAATACAATAAAATGCTGTGCGTTCTAGGTGGTGGTCTATCGGTACTGTGTTAAGCTTTTTCAACTTTTATGTATGTTTAAAATTCTTCATAATTAATTGTGGGCCAGTGAACAAGGCAGAGCTGGCATGTTTCTCCCCACCCAACTCTTAAGTCAGCCTGGATGTAAGGAACAAAGTACCCAGGAGAGAGGTCATACTTGCCTACGCACTGCCTGCACACCAGCAGGTCCCACTCTACATACAAAATTGGTATGCTCTGCCCCAGGACCTTTATCCTCTACACTTCAAGATAACGGCTCTCAACCCCAAATGTGACTCAGAATTATCAGGGGAGCTTATTAAATAGAGTCCTGGACACATCCCATAACTGCTGAATCAGAACCTGCGGGGGCGGGGGGGGGGCCGCTGCCCAGGAAGCAGCCCTTTTAACAAAGGCCCTGGTGATTTCGTGGCAGAGGATCTGAGACCCACACTGGAGACACTCCGAGCCGCTAGCTCCTTACCTGACACCTGTTGAGAAGACTCCTGGGAACATTTAGAGGAAAACAGAAACGCACACCTACGAACAAGTGCCCAAAGTGGGTCTCGAAGACGCCGTACGTTCAACTACACCAAGGTCCTCGACCGCACGAAGCTGGGCCCGAAGGCTGGCCAGGTCACTGCCTCCCCACCAGCCCTGGCGCGTGCGGGCCGAGAGCCGGCCACAGAGATTTACAGATGCCTGCGAGCGGAGGGGGGGGGCGGGGAACCGCGCAGGCCCCTCGGGCTTGCCAAGGTCACCGAGGAGCTCACCAGGGGCTCCTCTGTCCCCGGGACCCTGCTCCCGACCCCCTTTCCTTGAGGAAACTGCCCTCGCGGAAAGCGGGAGATGCTATTTCCCGACCCTTCCTTAGAGGGGACGCGGGAGAGATGATAAGCGGGACCCCGAGGAGCTATCCGGCAGCCCCCAAGGCATAGATCCCGGCGGCCGCCAGGGCCTGGCCAAACTGTAGCCGCAGCCCCGCGGGTGACCGGTCAACCCAGAGACGGTGCGACGTCAAAACCCCGAGAGCCGCTCTGGATCGCATCAGTGCCCGGCGAGGAGACGACCGGCTCGCTGCGCCGCCCCCGGGGACCCTTTACCTCGGGAGGCCAGGCGCCCGAGGCCGAACGAACGCCGACAACCCACGGTCCAGGCGCTGGGTGGACGAGACCCTCGGCCCCGCGGGGCTTTGCGCGCACACCGCCCCCCGCCCGCCCAAAGGCCTTTGGGAGATGTAGTGCGTTCGTGCGCCTCAGGCGCGCTCCGCGGGTCGGGGAGACAACAGTGCCCGACATGCACCGCGCAGGCGCCGCAGGCGGGGGCTGGGGGCTCAGCGGTCCGAGGTCACCCCCCTCTCCGTGAGGGCCGCGAGCGCCCAGCTCTGCTCCCGGGGGGCTCTGCCGGAAGCTCTCCAGCGGCCCAGGCGACTCACCGTCCCCGCGGCACCCACGGCTGCCGCAGCTGCAGGAACGAACACCTCCGCAGCTCGCCGTCGCTCGTCTGTCAGAAGGAGGCGGGTATGCTTTGGAAGAGGGCGTCAGGGCGAGGGGCGGAGCCATGAGGTCAGCGCCGGGGCGGGGCTTTGGGCGACACGTGACGGCCCCTGGTGACGTCACGGGGAGCGGAGGCGCTTCGGCTAAGGTGGGACACGTGAGAGGGTCTGGAACGGTTTCGTCCTGAGGAAGAGTGGCGTGAAGTTAGGGGAAGGACCCGTTAGCGCTCCCTCCCGCCCTCGCAGCACCAGGGCATCGGTCGGAGCAAGGCGCAGCTTCATTTATTCAGCCGGAGCTCACTGAGGTTAGGTGCTGTGCGTTCCGTGGACGTGCCCGGAATGGGAAAGGCTTTAGTCGCTAGGTTTTGGAGGGTCCAAGCGGAGGTCAAATCAGGCACCATCGTGCCTTAGTTTTTTAGCTCTCATACTGTAAACAAACGTCTCATTTATGTTTCATGTCACGCTTTTTGCATTTTTGTGGGTGGTTCTGCTGTGTAAAATGGTGTCCAAGTGCAGAGTATCGTGTGCAGCGGAGGTCACGTAGGCAGAGGCTGGGGGAGGTTCAGCGACCCTCCAGAGTCCACCGAATAGCAGAGGGCTTAAGAGCCCGCGAAAGCCTAAAACTGAGTAAGATAGAACTGGGGTCAAGTGTCGGACCACACCGCTGTATGGCTTTGTTCCGGATACTATCTTATAACCAGAAAATGGGGATAAATACGAGGCCGGCCTCCTGGCGCTGTTGTAAGGAAGGAATGGCACTGGACGTGGTTATTATTCGCTCACCTGAGAGTGCCCTGCGCCTCGGTTCCCCTGGTTACAAAATGGGAACTATCATCTCTCACTTGCTGTTAGAAGAATCAAGGTATAAAAAGGAGATGATTGAATTGTATTTGCACTTAAAACTAAGGGCAGGGGTGCCTGGCTGACTCAGTCCGGTGGAGCGTGTAACTCTTGACCTAAGGATTGTAAATTCAAGCCCTTCTTTGGGCATAGAAAGAAAGAAAGAAAGAAAGAAGGGCAAATATTCCCCAAAAGATTAAACAGAGTCATCTAGCAATTCTACTCCTAGGAATAAGGCCAAGAAAATGAAAACATATGGCCACACACAAACCCATACACAAATGTCCATAGCATTTGTTCATACTCAGCACGAATGCTCACGTTCACTAAAGCTGGAAAAGTGGAAACAACCTACCAACAAATAAATAAATAAATTGTGGCTGATCCAGGCTACCACACGGATGAACACTGAAAACAGCATGCTTGAGCAAAAGAAGCCAATCACAGGAGACCACGTATTGTAGGATTCCATTTGTAGGAAATGTTCAGAACGGCAAATCCGCAGGGATGGGCAGATCAACATTGTCTGGGGCTGGGGTAGTGGAGGGGAAAGGGGGGGAGGTGATTGCTAATGGGTGCAGATTTTCTTTTCAGGGTGATGAAGACGTTCAAAGATTGACTGTCATGATGGCTGCTCGCCACGGAGAACATACCGAAAACCACAGAATGGGTGAATGGAGATTATTAAAATTATTTGGTAACCGTTAAAGCGGTTACCAAAACAAACAACTAACCAGGGAGACACTATACCCAAAGCAACTCAGGAAGAATCAGACATGCCATAAGACACAGCCATGCCTGTTTAGAGAGATAGGGTGATGTTCCCTGTGCTTTTTGCTGTAGAATCCTCATGGGGTGGCATCTGAGACCAGAAGCCCACGACTGTCCTAGGAGGCTTTGGGAGCTGTCTCTTGTGGTCTTGCAATGTAACTGCTGATCTCACCTTTCCCCCTGGAGTGTTTGCTCTCTGCAGACGCCTGCCCTTCTCACAGACGCACCCACAAGGCTGCTTCCACGTCATCTGCCTCCTCCTCCAGCCTCCGAGCCTCACACCTGTACTCACACCTGGACTGCAAACCCAGCCCCACTTTATTTTTAGTCCAGATTATACCCTAACTGGGTCAGCTGGAGCACCTGGGGCCCCACACAGCCCCCGTGGTCCTTCTGCTGGCTCCTGCTTCCAGATCCTCCTGGTGCCACTGGAAGAAAACCTGTCTGCTTTCACAGGGGCTGGACCCCAGTTTCCCAGGTTTTACCGAAAACAGTCCAAAGGTGGGAAAAGTGGGAGCTCCTTCGACCTGTCTACAACCAGTGCCATCTGCTGGCCAAACCGCGGTGCAGGGGACGGGTTGGCTCCCCGGCGTGCCTTTCCTTCCGGGACTTGGAGCCTGCCTTAGGGAGTGCCCGGAGCAATGTTCATCCTTCTTAGCTCTCTTGGGCTGGAGTTTAAACCAGACCTCCCTCCTACATTGAGACGCAAGAGAAAAGAGCTGATGTCTAGCGTGTTGAGCTTGATGGAGTTTCACGAACCTCACTCTTGGTGCAGAATGCACCAGGTCAAGACACAGAGTGTGACCGTCCCTCAGCGACCTCTTCTGTGCCCCTTTCCACTCACTGCCCCCCCACCGCAAAGAAGTCTTATTTGCACCAAGGACTGTGCTAAGCATTCTGCACGCACACCTGTCCTCCGCCCCACAAGGAGCCTGCACACTCTTGCCTGAATCTGAGCAGAGAGTGGAAGGTGCTCAGAGGTGCAGAGCCTGTGGCTGGCAGACCCCAAATCTCGTGACCCTAGACCGGTGGTCTCCTCGCTCCCTAAGCTGCTCTCCAGAGATGGTGTGAGCCAGGAAGAAACTGTCACACGCAGGCCTGTTCTCCATAAAGATCCATCTTCACATCCAGCACGGGACAGCAAGGGAGCCTGCGGCCGGTGTGGACCCCACATTGTTAGGTCACGGGGGCAGCTTCTCAGATCTTTGATACGGAAAAGGGCCCTTATCAGAAATGTACACCCAGCACATGCATTTTCACAAACCAAACACGCCAGTGTGCCCACTTCCCAGCAGTCTGCCTCCCAAGCACGAGATCACCGCACAGCCACCACGCTCCTAACTTCTAACAGCAAAGATAGTGCTCTCCATTTTTGTGCTTTTTTTAGAAATGGATTCATACTGTATGAGCTCTGTTGTATATAGCTGCTTTTGCTCAATATTATATCAGTGAAAGTCATCCATGTGGGTGCACATGGCTGCCCGTGTTCACGCTCATGGCCGTAGGACTGTCCGTTGTGTGACTGCAGTGTGGTCGTCTGTTGTGCCGTTCATGGGCATCAGGGGAATTTGCAGATGGGAATTCTGAGCTATTACGGTATGGCTGTCACAGACACTGTAGGGTGGCTGACTCATAGGGTCTGTCTGCGTTCAGCTTTGCAGATCCCGCCACAAACTTTCCCCAAGTGCTTCTCCCAGTTTGCACTCCACCAAAAGATGGGAGCTCTGCTTATCAGATCCTCGCCCACCCTTGGCATGGCCAGACCCTCCGATTTAAACGCTAAATGATTCTAAAGGGAACCCTGAATGATATCAGAGTCACCGTCTATTTGGTAACATTTCTATTGTTCACACAGCCCCTGAGAGTGAACCACTCCGTTGGAGCCATTGTCCAGTTGGAGAACATTGCCTCAGCCCCTCCTGCGTGCTGGGCTCCTGGTGCTGGTGCTAGAGAGACAGAAAAATAGCAGAAAGCTCTCTGTCCTGAAGGAGCTCCAGGGACATCCTTTCTACAGGTAACAGCTCAGATGTCACGTCTGCAGACAGGCCTCCCAGAGTACCTGCCCCCAGCACCCGCTGTCTGTCTGATTTTCCTCGTGGCACGTACATCACCGAAAGTACCTGGTTTCCCTGTCTGTTGACGTAGTCGCCGTTCTCACGACAGCAAGAATCTCGTCTGCTTGGTGTTCTCTGTCCTCTCGCATAGTTTCCGCCACATAGCTGGCATTCAGTAAATATTTCCTGGGTGAGTAAACGATGGAGTAAGTGCCAGGAAGGGTGAGACCCGAGATCTTAGGTTCATGTCCTAACCCTGCCACCTAGGAGCTGCCTGAGACCTTCAGTAAACTATTTCAGTTTTCGTTTTTTCTTTTTTTTCTTTTTTTTTGGATTTCATTGATTGATTTGAGATAGAGAGGGAGAGAAAGCACGAGCTGGGGGGACAGAGGGAGAGGGAGAAGCAGGCTCCCCGCTAAGCAGGGAGCCTGATTCGGGGCTTAATCCCCAGACCCTGAATCATGACCCGGGCTGGAAGCAGACGCTCAAGCCACTGAGCCACTCAGGTGCCCCAGTTATTTAAGTTTTCTGATCCTCCTTTCCTCATCTATGAAACGAGAGTGCTTGAACTTGCAGAGGAAAGAACAAATGAGCTTTGCTGCTTCCGGCGGCGCACGGGAGAATGAGGCACAAACAAGTCAGCTGCAAGAGAGAGGGAGCAGGGGTGGACCAAAGAGAAGACTGTCGCCCCAACAACTCCTCAGTCCCGTATATATCAGATACAAGATAACTATCGACAAAGGAGCAGAAGAGGGCTATACATTAACCGTATGCCTTGTAGATAAACAAGAAGGAATATGAGTTATGCATTGATTACAAATCTTACAGATAAGGAGAGTAGGATATATATGGTCAAGCAGTATGGAATTTATAGTTGAGCAAGCACATTTAAGGGGATTATCTTGATTAACTGATTAAGGGTAGGCTGTCTCTGAGGCAGGGGAGATGACATCAAAAAATGAAGCAGGCCACGTTCCACCCTGAGCTGGCCAGGCGTTCTCGGCTGCTCAGTTTCTAAGACGTAAATCATCCTCTCCCTCAGAGACCTGTTGCTAATGCATGTTTTTCATTTCTTTTCTTTTCTTTTCTTCAAAGATTTTATTTATTTATTTGACAGAGATCACAAGTAGGCAGAGAGGCAGGCAGAGCAAGAGAGGGAAGCAGGCTCCCTGCCGAGCAGAGAGCCTGATGCGGGGCTCCATCCCAGGACCCTGAGATCATGACCTGAGCCGAAGGCAGAGGCTTAACTCACTGAGCCACCCAGGTGCCCCTACTAATGCATGTTTTTCTTAAGATAACATTTAACCATGCTTGCCAGGCTAGTACAATTCCTCATGGGTGATATTTTAAGCAGTACATTGTTTTGAGGGACAGTTACAGAGCTTGAAGGTAGATTGAGAGAAATTACATAATCTGAAAAAGAGAGAAAATAGAATGAAGAAAAATTGAACAGAGCCTCAGAGAAATGTGGGACACCTTTGAGCACACCAACATATGTGTAATGGGAGTTTCAGGATGAAAAAAGAGAGAGAAAGGAGCAGAAAAAATATTTAAAGAAATAGTGACCCAAACTCCCAAATATAATCAAAGAAAAAAACCCCCACATTAATCTAAATATCCAAGCATCTCAACAAACTATAAAGAGGAGTTTGCAAAGAGCTGTATACCCAGGTGCATATACTGCGTGCCCTGTATGCCTGTATACCCAGATACATCATAAGTTAAAAGACAAGACAAAGAAAAAAGTTTGAAAACAGCAAAAGGGGCACCTGGGTGGCTCAGTGGGTTAAGCCTCTGCCTTCAGCTCAGGTCATCGATTCCCACACTGGGCTCTCTGCTCAGCAGGGAGCCTGCTTCCCCTTCTCTGCCTGCCTCTCTTGCCTACTTGTGATTCCTCTTTCTCTGTCAAATTAATAAATAAAATCTTTAAAAAAAAAAAAAAGAGAGAGAGAGAAAAGAGCAAAAGAGAGGCTCCAGGGTGGCTCAGTGGGTTAAGTGACTACCTTCAGCTCAGGTTATGATCCCGGAGTCCTGGGATCGAGTCCTGCATCAGGCTCCCCACTTGGCAGGGAATCTGCTTCTTCCTCTGACCCTTCCCCCTCTCATGCACTCTCCTCACTCTCTCTCTCTCTCAAATAAATAAATCTTAAAAGAGCAAGATAAAAATGAGTCATCACCTACAAGGGAACCCAGATAAGATCTTTCAAAAAGAGTTATTTATTTCAGAGAGAGACAGAGTGCATGGGATAGGGAGGGAGAGTCAAACTCAAGTGGGCTCTGTGCTGAGCGCAGAGCCTGACACGGGGCTTGATCTTACCACTCTGAGATTATGACCTGAGCGGGAACCAAGAGTTGGATGCTCAACTGACAGCACCACCCAGGTGCCCCAGGGAACGAAGATAAGATTAACAGCTAACTTATCCGGGGAAACAACAGAGGCCCCAAGGCAGTGGGATGGTGTACTCCAAGTGGAGAAAAAACAGTAGTAATCAACAGGAGTGACCCTTGTGTTACAGCATTATTGTTTGGATTCAGGAACTGTAAGTTCAGTGTCTGACCACAGGGGTTCCCTGAACACATTACCAGGGATCATATAGTATAGTTTCCGATTGCCTCTTTTGTGTTATTTCATCCACCCCTACCTGAGTTGATGGCAGCAGCTCAATATTACTGAGGCAGAAAGTAAAAATCAGCCCTTCTACACCGATCTGGAGGTTTAGCCAAAAGAAGCAAATGTCTCGGTTTGTGGTCCTTCCTAGGAAAAAAGGCTTTCTACAAATGACTCTGTTGTAGTCCTCCATTACTATGTATTCATTAAGCATCTACTGTGTGCTTGCTAGAAGCCATAGTCATCCCATGGAACTCAACATCTGCCTGCAAGTACTCACAGAGGAGTGGGGGAGAATGGCGCTCAGCCAATAGTCACACCAATGACCATGCCAGCAGGTGAAGGAAGGATGTGAGAAGTACTAAGATCCCGGAGTTGGGAACGTTTATCCCAACCAAGGAGGTGGGGAAGGCTTCCCTTAGAAAGTGATGGTTGAGCCGAGGTCTGGATGATGAGTTGGACTTTCCTCTCCCTCATAAAATGAGGGAGGCAGGAAAAATGTTTCATGTGCAAAGGGCCTGTGGCAGGAGGGAACAGAACAAGGACAGGGGGACCATAGGTTCACAGCCCCCTTGGGAGCTTTCATGGTGTCATCTGGAACTACCCCTATACACAGAGAGCAGGGAGAGACCAAAGAAAGAGCCAGGCCACTCCCAGTGGTAGGTGGCAGGTTTAATAATAACAAAGGGAGGGGCACCTGTGTGGCTTAGTCCATTGGGCCTCTGCCTTCAGCTCAGGTCACTCTCCCAGAATTCTGGGATCAGGCCCCACATTGGGCTCTCTGCTCGGCAGGGAGTCTGCTTCTCCCCCTCCCTCTGCCAGCCACTCTGCCTGCTTTTGCTCTCTCTCTTTCTGTCAAATAAACAAAATCTTAAAATAATAACAGCAGGGGTGCCTGGGTGCCTCAGTGGGTTAAAGCCGCTGCCTTCAGCTCAGGTCATGATCTCAGGGTCCTGGGATCGAGCCCCGCATCGGGCTCTCTGCTCAGTAGGGAGCCTGCTTTCCCCTCTCTCTCTGCCTGCTGCTCTGCCTGCTTGTGATCTCTGTCTGTGTCAAATAAATAAATAAAATCTTTAAAAAAAAAATAGCAAAGGGAACTTACATATGAGACTTGTCTTGGGATGCAACAGGACAAGTAGATCCCTACACTCACCCACCAGATCTTAAAGCTTAAAAGGGACACCTGGGTGACTGAGTTACCCAACCCCACACGCCAACCCCAGAGCCTCCAGCGGGCCAGTACAGGTACGATTTTCTCTTTAAAAAAATTTTTTTTAAAATACTAGTCCTGCATTTCAGAACCAGGAACAGCAGTTGCCTTGTTTATTTTTCACACCTAACCACCAAGGAGACCGAGGTGGGTGGGGCGGGGGAGATGTGATGGGATTGGGGCAGGTTGCTGCACCTGGTGAGCTCACCCCTCACCCCCACCTGCAGCCCTCCCCCTCCCCCAGTAAAGAGAATGTCCAGACAGTAGGCATCCAGAAACGGCACACTTTCACCACGGGCTCTGACCCTCCACCCACAGTCCTCCCTGGCGCCCGGCTCTTCCTGGAGCTACAGAGGAAAGGGGACTTTCTTCATAGCTTTTCGTAGCTATTTATGCAACATGAAAAATGGCTTGTCTGGGCAAAGTGGACTAAACGGCACTTTAGAAAATGGATTTAATCGTTGACGTCCGTTTATTCGGGAGGGAAAAATACTGTTAATGGTCATTTCCAATCATGTTAATTGGCCTCTGGCTTCTATCAGCCGTGCAAAGAATGTCCAGTGACAAGTTCGTCCTGAAACTGATTGGGGATTCTGCCGTCGGACCTCGGCTGCTGTTCCTGGTGACCGAAGGGCAGGGTCGCCTCCTGGGGACAGCAGTGCCTCCAGGAAGTAAGGCACAGCCTGTGGAGTCACACTGTTCCTCTTACACTCAAACGGCCGGGTCTTCGGCTCTTTTGTTTCTATAACAAGTGTTTTATTCCCAGACCTCAAATGATATAATCTTTAAAGCTCATGAGTCCTCCCAAGTCTAACGCACTGGCTTTATTATTATTATTATTACTATTATTTTTGCATTTTGTCACGACTGTTTTGGTTTTGCGGCACCAAACACAGCTTTCCCAGATATTGCCATTCTGTAATGTACCATGAGTGAACTCCCGTGTGTCCATAGGCGCAGATCGGTGCTATGCATGTGTGCATTGCGTACCCAGTATACAGTGGTGTATGCTGTATGTGGCTGGTGTCGGGTGGAAGGGGCCACACAGGGTATCTTTGCGGGGTGGGGGAGGGGGCGTTGGGGGCTGGCTACCCTCCCAGCCTGATGAAATGAGTGCACATCGCTCACTCTCATTTTGTCCTGTTTTATTATGTTTCTAATTCCTATCCCTTCCCTGGAGTGTGGCTGGTCTGGCTGGCGGTAAGAACCGGCTGGGTGGGGAGCCTTTACCAACAATGGTGGCGGTCGGTGGGGGGGGGTCACATCTGACGAGTGTAGGGGACCCAGGAGCCCCCGGGGAGGCTCCACGACGTTAGGGTGGCCCTTGAATTGTTAGGTCTTCCAGCACAATGAGGAGCCCCCAGGTGTGTCTGGGGGGGTTAGGTTAGAAGGGCTTACTGAACTTGGGTCCGTGTTGGGTAATGGGGGAGTGTTGGGGACTGGCGCTGTTGGGAAGTGGAGGTAATTCTGCGATCGGGTCTCCTAATCGACCTCTTCTAGAAGGCAGGAGGAGGGCTAATGCTCTAGCAGGTCAAGAAGCAGTGGCCACTCCTATGAATCTGGACAGGGGGCTGTCTGGTCATGTTTGTGGTGGGGGCAACATGCTTGTTTTTATTTGAGTTCAGACACGATTGCAGCTGGTCTTGGTTTGGGTGGGCCCATCACGGGGGCTTGGGGGCTAGCATTCCGTGAAGTTGTTGGTGTCCACAGGAGCATATGAAAGGCCTCCCAGAGGCCCCAGGACCCCCAGTGCCGGGCCAGTTTCAGGAGATGCTTTTCACTCCCTCCACACCCTGGGTAGCCAGAGGTATCCACAGCTGGTCCTCAGAAGCTTGGTCTCCGGTATCCAGAGCTTTGCCAGGGCCCACTGTTGCCGGTCAGGAGCCTGTTCCAAGAGTGTCCTCGCAGCTGGGCTCGGGTTACATCCTCCCTCTGGCCTCCCCCTGTCCTGCAGAGTGAGTTGTTCTGGCCTCTCACCTGTGGGTTGCTGCTCCTTACCAGGAACAAACCTGGCTCCTGGCTCTGGTACTAGGTCTTGAAGATTGGGGCCTCGATAGCCAACCCTAGGCTGTGAAAACCTGCCCCAGAGTGCAGCTGGCTTTGCCGAGAGGGCCTGATGGCTCTCCTTTTTTTTTTTTTTTTTTTAAGATTTTATTTATTTGACAGACAGAGATCACAAGTAGGCAGAGCAGCAGGTGGAGAGGGGGTGATGGTGGGAGAGCAGGCTCCCCGCTGAGTAGAGAGTCCAATTCGGGGCTTGATCCCAGGACCCTGGGATCATGACTTGAGCCAAAGGCAGAGGCCTTAACCCACTGAGCCCCCCAGGCGCCCCATGGCTCTTGATTTTTAAAGCCTAGTCACAAACTCTTCTACTTGACCCATCATGTTTATGTAGCGTTTACAGAGGTGCAGCAAGAAAGACTGTCTAAGCATGAGCCCCCCCCACACCCCCACTGGGTTGGCAACAAGAAATTCAGGGCTTCGTGATCCGCTCATGAATGTGCATTCCACCTGCTTCTCTGGGATGGCCTTTGTGTCGTTTATGACTTCTGCTAGGGTCAGAGACACGTTTGGGATGGGAAAGGTCGTCCGTCCACGTTACCCCTGCGTGGGCACCACAGCGGGCCCATGTGCTTGAAGAGACAGTGGCCCCCTGCGGCCTCTGCTTGCATCTTCCCCGAGGTTTCTGGGCGTTTTCGGGGAGACGGGATCCACTGGAGGGGTGGTCGGTTTAAACATCTGGGAATCTCCCAGAGGCGTCCTGAATGCCCAGGATAAGTGAGTGCACGGCAGGGGGCTAGGAGCCCGATGCCTGACGGCCACGGAGCAAGGAGCATCCAACAGCCCTGGCTTGCTGTAATGACAAAGACAGGCTGTCACAGGGATGACGTCGATGGAGGGAAATCAGAACTCCCATAGCTGGGGGCAGGATGTAAAATACTACAGCCACTGTGGAAACCGTCTGGCCGTCACTCAAAGCGTTAACACAGGCTCAGCGTCTGAGCCAGCAGTTCCGCCCCAGCCGACACCAAGTCACTAAAGGCTTGTACAACCGTCCGTAGCAGCAGCGTCCCCGAGAGTGAACAGGCAGGATTGGCCCAGATACCCATCCAAGGCTGGATGGGTTAAAAACCCGTCTGTCCACACGATGGAATAGGATCCAGCCCTAGGAAGGAAGGACCCCTGCTACAGTGTACTACAAAGTGTCGACCCTTGCTGCAGCGTGGGTGAGCCTGGAAACCATGATGGGGGGAGAAACCAGTTGCAAAAGGCCACACGTGGGATGATTTCATTTATGCAAAACGTCCAGAAGAGGCAAATCTGTACAGACAGAAAGTAGGTTAATGAGTGCCAGGCCCCGGGGGGCGGGGGATAGGGGAGCGCGTGCTAATGGGTATGGAGTTCCTTGTTAGAGTGATGTGCTGACGTTGACTGCAGTGGTGATTACACAACTCTGTGACCTACTACAATCACAGGATTGTATGCTTTAAATGGGCGGATGGTATGGTGTGGGGATTATAGCTCAGTAAAGCTGTTACCAAAAAAAAAAAAAAAGTATCCAAGTGGGATCCAGACTGAGCTGGGGACATCAGTACCGTTTTTTCCCAGCAGGAGTGGGTCTGTGTGTGTTTTCTTACCTCTTAAGATGGGCAAATTCCTTTAATGTAATGCAATTTTTTTTTTAAAGATCATTTATTTGACAGAGATCATAAGTAGGCAGAGAGGCAGGAAGAGAGAGAGATGGGGAAGGTGGGGAAGCGGACTCCCTGCTGAGCAGAGAGCCAGATGCGGGGCTCCATCCCAGGACCCTGGGATCATGACCTGAGCCGAAGGCAGAGGCCTTAACCACTGAGCCACCCAGGCGCCCCAACATGTATTATTTCTGTGTACACACACACACACACACACACACTCTCTCTCTCTGCCCCTCCCGGCAACAACCTCACGTGGAAGGGCTTATTTCCAATTTAGCAGGCAGGGAAGCTGAGACTCAGGGGGGTTAAGTCATTTGCACAGGTCACACCACTGTTGACAAAGAGTCACGCACTCATCTCCATAAACCCAGGGTGGACAGGCGCTCCGCTTTCTGTGGGGGAAGCTGGGGGAGATTGCCCCTTAGCCAGTGACACTCCGGAGCGGGGCTCCTGCCACCCACGGTATATAATCGTTGTGTATCGTGCCCGGAATGGTGGGGTGGGCCCGGAGTTGGGGCCCCAAGGGTTAAGCCAGGGACATTCCCTGTAGACTACCCTCAGAGACCAGGACAAGCAGGCTGCCATTTTCTTGTCCAAGAATTGACACAAGAGGGGCCTGACCACATAGGGCCCCAAGTGGTTTCCCAGTTCTGCAGCCCCTGGCTCCCAGCGGTGTCCTCAGGACACTGGGGTGTTCCAGAGCCCTGGCTCTAGGGGGCAGCAGAGCAAGGTTTGGCAAGAGGGTCCTCATTGGTGCCCCCCACCCCACCGTGGGCAGTGCCATGCCTGGTTCAGACCTGTGGGAAGCCAACTGCCTCTTTCCCTTTTTACCCCCTCCCCGACCCCCTCCAGAAACCTGAACACCTGTGGGGCATTTGCCAGCGGATCTGGAGATCAGCTTTGCTCTTCAGACTCTTTTCTCAAAACCCAGGCTCTCCCAACTCCAAGAACTCTCTCCTGTCCCAATTCTAGAGGCTTCTAAGGAGCGAGATGCCTCCCCATCACCTTCGCTGCATGCTTCTTGGAAGGGGTCGTCAGTCTCCCATCACAGAAGGGCTTGAAATGAAAGGCTGACGTCTGTCTGTTCAAACACCCAGCACCTTCTCCTTGAGTGCCCATCGGGCCCCACTCGGGCTCTCAGAAGCATGCGCACTCGCCCACATTCTCTGGTGTCCTAGCAACCAGAAGCTCTCATCTGGGCTCCGGCTGGGACAGGGGCCATTTTCTCCCTGACCGCCATGACCCGCCGCCTCCCCAGGCCTCAGAGGACCTGTCCGGACAGCTGGTGGGTTCTCTGAAAGCCACCACTCGTACCCACGGACGCCCAGAAGCCCAGCCCCACCGAGCCTCCCGGCGGGATGAGTTTCTCGCTGACGTTCTCCGAGCTGGTCAACATCGCCGTCCCGCAGTGCGGGGTGGTGAACTTCAAGGCTCTGCACGTTCTGCTTCAGGGCATCCTGGAGCACATCCACATGGCCGAGCTCAAGAAGGTCCTCTCGGGAGACGAGGACTTTCTCCAGTCCTCGCCAGCGGTGTTTATGCCCCCGGAAGCGGACGCCCAGCCCGTCCTCAGCCCCATGAAGAGGCTCAGCAATGTGTTTGACCACGTGGTGAGCCGCATCGACAAGATGGAGAGCCAGCTCGCCGCGCTGCAGGACCTGCCCTCCACTGCCCAGCTGCTGGAGAGAAGCCGAGGCAAGGGCCAGCCCGCCCAGGACCTGTGGCACCTGATCAAGCTCCGGAAGATGGTGGAGGGCAATGAAGAAGCCACGGCAAAGGTAAACCACCTGGCCTCCAGAAGCTTCCTGCCCTCCTTGCTCTCCTCCCAGGAGTCTTACCCCTGTTCCCGTATACCCCTTGTGATGGACTGTCCCCAGATGCAGGAGCAGGAATGGGGCTTTGGAGTCAGGCAGAGCCAAAGCTCCAAGCTTGTGTCCTTTGTCAAGTGTTGAGGAAAGAAGCTGGACACAAAAGGCCATGTATGGTATGATTCCATTTGTGTGAAACAGGCAAATCCGTAGAGACAGAAAGCGGACTGGTGGTTGCCAGGGACCTGGGGAAAGTTGCAGCGGGGGGAATGGGGAAGGATAGCTTAGTGGTTATGAGGTCTCCTTTTGCAGTGATGAAAAGAGTTTGGAAACACCAAATTTCTGCCACTCTCTGGTTCCCTAATCTCCTTCCCCTTCACCCTCAAGGCTCTGTTTGGCTCCCTCCCCAGGGAATCCCCTAGAAGGAGCACCAAGCTCCAGATGAGCCGGAGGCTTACATCTGTTAGCCCCTTTGATCTTCACAGCACCTCCTTAAGACAGTTGCAGTTCCCGTCCCCAGCTTACAGGTGAGGAATTGAAGCACTGAGGTTAACCCAGTTGAAGTCACACAGTGTCAGAAAATGGGAAGCTGGTGCAAACCAGGGGCCAAGAGAGTCGGTGAAAGGCATAGGAAGGTGGATTGCTGAGTGTGCTATCACTTACCCACTGGGCCGGGGGAGGACTGTGGTTTCCTCCTCTCAGGATTCGCTCGGGGTTGATACTAAACCACATCATGTGTGGGAGGTGCTCAGCACAGAGCTCGAGGTGTTCTGGGCGTCCAATCAGCGGCCGCTGTTAGTATTATCCAGAGACTTGAACTGAGCAGGGAAACCGGGATGCCCGGGACCTCACTCCGGAGCCCTGAGGGACAGGGAGAGGGTGCAGTCTGGCCAAGGTGGGCTGAGAGGCAGGGCAACACAGACCAAGGTTAAACCAGGTGTCCAGGGAAGGAGCAAGAAACACAGGACTGCATGCTTCTGTTTCCATGAAACATCAAGAACAGGCAAATTGGTAGCGATAGAAAGATTAGCGTCTGCCAGGGGCTTGGAGGTGGGGGGCTATGGGAGTGACTGCTGATGGGGTTTCTCTTCAGGGTGATAAAAATGTCCGTAAACTAGTGGTGACAGTTGCCAACCTTGTGAATGTACTGAATGCCACTGAATTCTTCATGTTCACACACACACACACACACACACACACACACACACCCAGAGACTGGCAGAATCGACCAGAAGAAAAAAGGCATGATCTAACCATACCGTCTACAGGAGACGCATTCTAGATTCAAAGACCAATAAGTGGAAAGTAAAAGGACAGAAGAAAGATACTCTCTGCAGGCAGCAACCAACAGAGAGCTGGAGTCTGACACGGCTCGTGAGAGACAAGACAGACTGGAAGACGGGAATCGTTGCTAGAGACAAAGAAGGCAGCACCGGTGGCCCAGTTCAGGTTACAGAGGCCTTGGAGGCTGGAAATGTGGACACAGTGTCCGAGCATCCTACCCCCAGCCTGACTTGATGGGTAGAGGCTTCTAGAATGCACAGTACTGGGCGCCTGGGTGGCTCAGTGGGTTAAGCCTCTGCCTTCAGCTCAGGTCATGATCTCAGGGTCCTGGGATCGAGTCCCACATCGGGCTCTCTGCTCCACAGGGAGCCTGCTTCCTCCTCTCTCTCTGCCTGCCTCTCTACCTACTTGTGATCTCTGTCTGTCAAATAAATAAATAAAATCTTTAGAATGCACAGTACCCAGAGTGACCCAGCCAGCTCGTGAAGGGGGCTGTCAGACAGGTCGGACATGGGTGTGCAGCCTTCACAAGACTGTTTGCACACCTAGGGTTAGAGAATGTGCCGCCCCCAGGCCTGGCTGAGGTTGCTGGGGTTACCACAATGACCGCCTCCCAGCCCCTCCCCTTCAAGGGGGTTGCCATGGTAGCTGGCTCTGGGATGGTGCAAGCTGCTTAGCTAAGTGCACCAACCAGCTGGTCCGACTGGCAGACCCAATGTCATGTCGATGTCCAGGTCACCTCAACTGCCCCTGACCCCCCTTCCTTTGGGGTTTGCTGAGTTAGTGTCCTCCGCCGTCCTTTACAAACACCTGTTCAGGTGTGACGGCCCCAAGTGGGGAAAAACTAGTCGGCCAGCCCTAGCACCCACCCCAGACGGGCTGAATGGTGCCCAGAAAACTAGGGCTGTCAACAAGGAGGCTCTTGAAAGAAGGTTTGCAGGGCTCCACAGGCACGGTTAGCACACTGCCAGATCTGGGGCTCGGGCACCGCAACAAGTCCTTACTAGAGGGACTGGGGTTGCAGCGTTCCTTGTGCTCACGGATAATCGTCTGGGGTGAAGACTGTTGTGCACTGGGGGATGTAGGATGGCAATCCTGGCCTTTACCGTCCAGGTGCCAGGAGCGACCCCTGGTGGTGACAACCAAAACTGTCTGCAGACTTTGCCAAATGCCGGCTGGGGGCCAAGTCGCCCCCTTTGAGAACTGCCGAGGGAGGAAATCTGGGCTCCCCTTACTCGCAGTATGTACTTGTCATCGAAGCCCCCTCGGGAGGCTCTGACCTGGCTTCCGAGCCTGTTGGAGCACCAGCCCCACCTGTGTCGCACTCCCAAAATTGCAGACTCCCAGGCCCTGCCCTCACCTCTCAGTGGCTCACAGCCAGTGGCTCACAGGCCCTAACCAGAACCGGAGTTTTATTTACTTATTTTAAAAAGATTTCATTTATCTATTTATTTGAGAGAGAGAGTGAGACAGCATAAGCAGGGGGAGTGGCAGAGGGAAAGGGAGAAGCAGACTCCCCACTAAGCAGGGAGCCAGAGGAAGGGCTCAATCCTAGGACCCTGGGATCATGACCTGAGCCGAAGGCAGAGGCTTTAACCAACACTGAGCCACCCAGGCGCCCCCACTCCCAACAAAATTTACAGTTCCCAAATAGCCATCCAACAGACTGTGTTGAACTTCCCCCAAGTTTTCCTAAAACAAAAAAAATTTTTTACAGCTTCGTTGAAATGTATTCATACATATATTCGTGTGCGTACCAGAATGTTCATCCGTTTAAAGGATATGGTTCAGTCGTCCTCTCTGGAGGGGCGGCCCCGACCGGTCTGTTTGACGGTCAGTATGATTCCTGATGCTTGGAGCGAAATAAAGCTTTGCTTGACCTTCGCTTTGTATCAGTCTCACTCCTTTAATCACGGGCCCATTATTGGGGTTCCCCAATTTTGGGAGGAACCCAACAAAACTAAAGAGTCTTTATTTACTGAAGTGTGTTTCTAGGGAATGTTATGCTTTCTGAGATTCGAGTGGAAATGATCCCATAAAGGTTATAGCGGGGAAGTGAGTGGGGATTTCTGTGAGGCCGTGTGCGGAGGTCTGAGGCTGGGTGAGGTACCCATGGGAGAGTCTGTTATACTATTCTCTCCACTTTTGTATGTTTGAAAACATCAATTAAAAAAAAGAAGTTCTCTAAGGTGTAATTCAATGCCTCACCAAAAATAAATAAATAAATAAGTAAATAAATAAATAAATAAATAAATATAAATAAAGGATATGGTTCTGGGTGCCTGGCTGACTCAGTCTGGAGAGCGTGTGACTCTTGATCTCAGGGTCATGAGTTCAAGACCCACGTTGGGCATGGAGCCTACTTTAAAATTTTTAAAAAGTGACAGGGCCCCCTGGGTGGCTCAGTGGGTTAAAGCCTCTGCCTTTGGCTCAGGTCATGATCCCAGGGTCCTGGGATTGAGCCCCGCATCAGGCTCTCTGCTCAGCAGGGAGCCCTCTTCCCCCTCTCTGCCTGCCTCTCTGCCCACTTGTGATCTCTGTCTATCAAATAAATAAATAAAATCTTTAAAAATAATTTTTTAAGTGTACAGTTCAGGGATTTTAGCCTATTCACGGAGTTCTGTGAATATTACACTCAATTTTAAGACATTTTCAACAGCTCCCCCAAAACCCCTTAACTATTAGCTATCATTCTCCTTCCTGCTCCTCCTTGAGCCCCACTTTTGCACTTACTGTGGTGTCTTCAGGGTTCATCCACGCTGTCCCGTATATCAGTGCTCGATTCTCACCATTGCCAAATGTATTCTACGGGACGGATAGACTACTTTTGTTCACTAGTTGGCGAACATTTGGCTGTTTGCACCCATAGGCTGTTAGGAGTCGGGGCCCCTATGACCCATGGGGCACACATTTTCCTGTGGACGTAGGTTTTCATTTCTTCTGGGCATGTACCTCGTGATGGAGTTGCTGGATCATAGGATCATTCTGTGTTTCAGGTTTGAGGAACTGCCAGGCTGTTTTCCAAAGCGGCCGCACCATTTTGTGTTCTCACTCGCAGTGTCTTAGGGCTCCAATTTCTCCACCTCCTCACCAACACTTCTTAGTTTCTGCCTCTTGACTCTAGCCACCCTTGTGGGTAGGAAATGTACCTTACTGCGGTTTTGATTTGCCTTTCCCTGGTGACTAATTGTGTTGAGTATCTTTTCATGCGGCTAGCAGCCATTCGCATCTCTCCTTTGGAGGAATGTCTGTTCAGATTATTAGCCCAGTTGTAATTGGGTTGCCATTCTGTTGTTGAGTTGTAATTCTCCATATATGGGGCGCCTGGGTGGCTCAGTCGGTTGAGTGTCTGGCTCTTGGATTTGGCTCAGTTCCTGACCGCAGGGTCCTGGAATCGAGCCCTGCATGGGGCCCCATGCTCAGCGAGGAGTCCGCTTGAGGATTCTGTCTCCCTCTGGCCCTCCCCCTTCTCATACACATGTGCTCGCACATGCTCTCTCTCTCTAAAATAAATAAATCTTTAAAAAAAGTTATTTATATATTCTGGATATATGATGCCATGTGTGTGATTTGTACATTTTTTAAAGATTGTATTTATTTGTCAGAGAGGGAAGGGGAGAGAGAGAGAGCACAGCAGGGGGAGTGGCAAGCAGAGGGAGAAGCAGGCTCCCTGCAGTGCAAGGAGCCTGTTGCAGGGACTCGATCCCAGGACCCAGGGATCATGACCTGTGCTGAAGGCAGACTCCTACTAATCACTTGAGCCACCCAGGCTCACCTTATTGACGGTGTCCTTTGATATGCAAAGTTTTAAATTTTGCTGAGATACAACATACACATCTCTTTCTTTTGTCACATGTTTTTGATGTGGTGTTGGCTTGTGCTTTTGGTGGCATATCTAAGAAACCATTGCCTGACCAAGGTGATGAAGATTTACAACTACATTCTCTCCTCCAATACAGGAGTAAATGGTTTCTGGTTTATCTGTTAGATTTAGGTCTAGGAACCATTTTCACTTAGTTTCTGTACATGGTGTGAGGTAGGAGTCCAGCTTTACTCATGGGGATATCCAGCTGTTCAGTACCACTTGTTGAGGACAGCTCTTTCCCTTTTTTTTTTTTTTTTTTAAAGATTTTATTTATTTGACAGATAGAGATCACAAGTAGGCAGAGAGGCAGGCAGAGAGAGAGGAGGAAGCAGGCTCCCTGCAGAGGAGAGAGCCCGATGCTAGCTCTTTCCCTTTTGATTTGTTTTGGCACTCTTATGAAAATCAACGGACTATGCATGGGAGTGTATTTCTGGACTCCCAATTCCCTTCCGTTGTTCTTTGTATCTTTCCTTATGTCGGTACCACACTGTTTTGATTACCATAGCTTTGCAGAAAGTTTAGAAATTAGGAAGTGTGAGTCTTCCAGCTTTGTTTTTCTTTTTTCAGATTGTTTGGCTATTCTGAGTCTCTTATATGAACATACGGATTTTAGGATCAGGATGTGAATTTCTATGAGAAAGAACACACTGGCGTCTTTATACGGATTCAGCTTAATCTGTACATCAGTTTGGGAAGTGAGTCTTCCAATCCAAGAAACACATAGCATAGGGTGCTATTTACGTATCAGTCAGATTTATTGGGATATAGTTCATAGACCATACAATTCACCCATTGAAGGAGTGGACAACTTAGTGTTTCTAGTCTGTTCACAGAATTGTACAACCATCACTACAGTCAATTTTAGAATATTTTCACCACTCCCAAAAGAAACCCTGTACCCTTTTTCACCATTTTGTTCACTCATTCCCCATTCCAGCTCACCCCCAGCCCTAAGTAACCACTAATCTGCTTTGTGTCTCTATAGGTTTGTTTATTCTAGATGGTTCATGTACATGGAGTCATGCAATTTTGTCTTTTGTGTTTGGATTTTTTTTTTTTTTTTTGAGAGAGAGCGCGCACGCACACATGAGCAGGACGGGAGGGCTGAGGGAAAAGGGGAGGGAGAAGCAGACTCTCCCCCGAGCAGGGAGCCTGACTGTGGGCTCCATCCTAAGACCCTGGGATCATGACCTGAGCCAAAGGCAGACACTAACTAACTGAGCCACCCAGGCGCCCCTGTTTGGATTTTATTAGTATCGTATTTGTGAGGTCGTCTTTCTGGAATCAGTACTTCCTTCCTTCTTATGGTTGAATATATCATGTTTTGCTTACCCATCTGCCAGTTGATTGACATTTGGATCATTCCCACTTTGGGCTATTACAAATAATGCTGCTATAAATATTCATATACAAGGTGGTGGACCCATGTCTTCATTTCTCCTGGATATACACCTAGGAGCAGACTTGCTGGGTCATTTGGTAACTCTGTGGTCAACCTTCTGAGGAACTGCCGCACTGTTTCCTAAAACGCCCACTCCGTTGTGCATTCCCACCATTTCTCCACATCCTCACCAACACTTTACTATCTGGCTTTTGGTTCTAGCCATCCTTGTGGTTATGAAGTGGTATTTCATTGTGGTTTCTGTTTCCCTGATAATAACGTTGAGCATCTTCTCATGTGCTTATTGGCCATTTGAATATTATTTTTGGAAGAATGCCTGTCAGACTTTTGCCCACTTTATTTGGGTTTTCTTATTTGTCATTGGATTCAGTTTACTGGCATTTTGAGGACTGTTACGTGTATATTCTAGGTTTCTGGTGATGTCTTGGTCTGATTTTAGTACCAGGGTAATACTGGCCTCATAGAGTAAGTTTGGAATTCTTCTATTTTTTGGAAAAGGCCGTGAAGAATTAGTATTCATTCTCCATTAAATTTTTGATAGAAGGGGCACCTGGCTGGCTAATTTGGTAGAACAGGTGACTCTTGATCTTGGGGCTGTAAGTTCGAGCCCCACATTGCATGTGGAGATTACTTAAAAATAAAATTTTAGGGGGCGCCTGGGTGGCTCAGTGGGTTAAGCCTCTGCCTTTGGCTCAGGTCATGATCTCAGGGTCCTGGGATCAAGCCCCGCATCGGGCTCTCTGCTTAGCGGGGAGCCTGCTTCCCCCTCTCTCTCGGCCTGCCTCTGCCTACTTGTGATCTCTCTCTCTGTCAAATAAATAAATAAAATCTTAAAAAAAAAATTTAAGGACACCTGGGTGGCTCAGTTGGTTAAGTGTCTGCCTTTGGCTCAGGTCATGATCCCAGAGTCCTGGGATTGAGCCCCACATCAAACTTCTTGCTTAGCAGGGAGCCTGCTTCTCCCTCTGCCTGATGTTCCCCCTGCTTGTACTTTTTCTCTTTTTCATGTGCTCTCTCTCTGGTAAATAAATAAATAAAATCTTTTAAAAATATAATTAAAATACGGGCTGCCTGGGTGGCTCAGTGGGTTAAGCCTCTGCCTTCGGCCCAGGTCATGATCTCAGGGTCCTGGGATCGAGTCCCACATCGGGCTCTCTGCTGGGCAGGGAGCCTGCTTCCTCCTCTTTCTCTCTCTCTCTCTCTCTACTTGTGATCTCTCTCTGTCAAATAAATAAAATCTTTAAAAAAAAATCTTTAAAAAAATATATAATTAAAATAAAGATAAATAAATGTGTGGTAGAAGTCACTGGGCCTGGGACTCTCTTTGTGGTATTTATTATTATTATTATTACTGTTTCAGTGTCTTCACTTGACTTAGGTCTATTCAGGTTTTCTATTTCTTCTTCTTGAGTCAGTTTTGGTGGCTTATGTCTTTCTAGGAATTTGTCTATTTCATCCAACTTAACTAATTTGTTGGCCCATGGTTGTTCATAGCATTCCTTAATAAGTGGTTTTATTTCTGTAGGATCAGTAGTAATATTCTCTCCTGTATTTCTGCTTCTTCTCTTTTTTTTTCTTGGTCAGTCTCACTAAAGATCTGCTAAGTTGGTTGATGTTTTCAGAGAACCAACTTGTAGCTTCATTGATTTCCTCTCTTATTTTTCTGTTCTCTATTTCATTAGTTTCCATTTTACTCTTTATTGCTTTCATTTTTCTACATGCTTCAGGTTTAATTTGGTCTGCTTTTCCCCAGTATCTTAAGGTTAGCTTTACCTGCATCCTATAAGTTCTGGTATGTTATGTTTCCATTCTAATTAATCTCAAAGTGTTGTTTGTTTGTTTGTTTGTTTGTTTAATTTTGTTGATGATCTCTTCTTTGACCCATTGGTTATTCAGGAGAGTGCTGTTTAATTTCCATTTATTTGTGAATTTCCAATAGTTTTCTCTGTCACTGATTTTTTTCTTTAAATCCTTTGTGGTCAGAGTACAAATTTTCCATGATTTCAGTCCTTTAAAATGTATTGGGACTTGTTTTAATGACTAGCATACTGTCTGTCCTATAGAATGTTTTCTGTATGCTTGAGGAGAATGGGTGTCTTGCCATTGTTGAATGGAGTGTTCTATAGGTGTCTGTTATGTCTACTTGGTTTATCATGTTGTGCAAATCTAGGGATGCCTGGGTGGCTCAGCCAATTAAGTGTCTGACTTTGGCTCGGGTCATGATCTCGGGGCCCTGGGATTGGACCCTGCTTTGGGCTCTGTGATCAGCGGGGAGTCTGCTTCGGCCTCTCCCCCTGCTCCTCTCCCTGCTCCCAGTCTGGTCTCTTTCTTACTTTCTCTCTCTCTAAAATAAATAAAATCTTTTTTTTTTAAGATTTTTATTTATTTATTTGACAGAGAGAGATCACAAGTAGGCAGAGAGGCAAGCAGAGAGAGAGGAGGAAGCAGGCTCCCTGCTAAGCAGAGAGCCCGATGTGGGGCTTGATCCCAGGACCCTGGGATCATGACCTGAGCTGAAGGCAGAGGCTTTAACCCACTGAGCCACCCAGGCACCCTATCAAATAAATAAAATCTTTAAAAAACAACAACAACATTGTTGTGCAAATCTATTTCCTTGTTGCTCTTTTATCTAATTGTTTTATTTATTATTAAAAGTGGGGTATTGAAGTCTCCAACTATTCTTGCTGAATTGCCTATTTCTTCTTTCAGCTATGTCCATTTTTGCTTCATATATTTTGGGGCTACATTGTTAGGTATATATATTTTTGTAATTATTATATCTTCCTGACACCTTGACCATCTTATCTTTATAAGTGTCCCCCTGTATCTCCTAGCTACAATTTTTGTCTTAGAGTCTATCTTATCCAATATTAGTATAGCCATGCCAGTTCATTGTATTTAAGGATTTTATTTATTTGAGAGAGAAAGAGTGTGACAGAGAGAGCCTGAGCAGAAACAGTGAGGGAGAGAGAAGCAGAAGCAGACTCCCCGCTGAGCAGGGAGTCCCACTTGGGACCTGGGATGACGACCTGAGCCAAAGGCAGATGCTTAACCCACTGAGCCATCCAGGCACCCCTCCAGTTCCCTTTTGATTACTGCTTGCATGGTATATTTTTTACTGGCCTTTTGTTTTTGACCTATTCATATCTTTGACCATACATTGTGTCTCTTGTAGACAACATGAGGTTGGATTGTGTTTTCTTATCCATTTTGCCAATGTCTGCCTTTTAACTCAGAGTTTAATCCATTTACATGTAATTAATTACTAGTAAGAAGGACTTTTGCTATCTTGCTGTTTGTTATTTTTGTTAGCTGAATGCCTAAACTATGCACTGGGCCCTTCATATACATCATCACATTTTTTTTTTTCATCATCACATTTTTAAAAGATTTTATTTGTTTGGGAGAGAGAGAGCACAAGCACGGGGAGCAGCAGGCAGAGGAAGAAGCAGGCTTCCTGCTGAGCAAGGAGCCCAGCACGGAATTCGAGCCCAGCACCCTGGGTTCATGACCCAAGCCAAAAGCAGATGCTTAACCGACTGAGCCACCCAGGTGCCCCTCATCATGACTTTTTTTTTTAAATTTATTATTTATTTGACAGACAGAGATCACAAGTAGGCAGAGAGGCAGGCTGAGAGAGAGGAAGGGAAACAGGCTCGCCGCCGAGCAGAGAGCCCAATGCGGGGCTTGATCCCAGGACCCTGGGATCATGACCTGAGCCGAAGGCAGAGGCTTTAACCCACTGAGCCACCCAGGCGCCCCTCATCATGACATTTTAAAGACTCATTTTATGATTATGGAATCTAAAACCTGGGAAAATGCATTTATGATCCCAGTCGGGGGGGAAGCTGAGCCATGAGCCCTCAGCTCCATGAGTGGCTTCCTCACTGGTCCTCTGGCCTCCACCCTTCCCCTCCCAGGGCCAATCTACACTACACATGCAGCCAGAGAGACCCTTTAGAAGTGTAACTCTGATCATAATTCCCTTGCTGATGTTCCAGTGACTCCCACTGAAAGTCCTGACATGCGTCTTAATGAGAGACTCCTGGTTAGTGAATGTGTTCAGATGCAGAGTTGTCTCCGCCCCACCCGGGTCACCTGAGTGAGAGCTCAGCGCTGTTGACTCTGGTGTCGTTTGCTGGCCTTTGAGCATGTTCCAGACCAGGCCTTGGTAGAGCCAAGAGGACCTCTTGGATCATGGCCAACAACAGACAGCTCCTGGACACGACATACCTTTTCCCCCAGCCGCACCCAACTTCACATTTTCCCCTCTTCTTCCCCTTTAGTCCATGAAGACTCTGCAGGACTTGCTTACTGACATCTGCGCACTCAGGGGCACCACGGAGACTCTCAGAGAGGATCTGGACACACTGAAGGACATGGTTGACAAGGTAGACCCTCTCCAGCATCCTCTGTGCTGGCCATGCTGCTTGGAACTCAGGTGGTTGGGGTGACAGTACACATCTAGGGAGCCTGTTTTTTGTCAAAGGACACAGCTATGAGAGCAGGAGAAGGGGTTTGACATGGCCCAGCCAGTTGGCCCATCCCACTAAACTCTCCATGGCTTCCACCCTTCTGTGTTAGGACATCATTTGTAGATAACAGAAACCTGGCTCATCCTGGCTCAGGTAGAAGAGAATTTAGTGTCTCATTTTCTTTTCTTTTATTTATTTATTTATTTATTTGACGGAAAGAGGGATCACAAGTAGGCAGAGAAGCAGGCAGAGAGAGAGGGGGAAGCAGGCTTTCCGCTGAGCAGAGAGCCGGATGTGGGGCTCGATTCCAGGACCCTGGGATCACGACCTGAGCCGAAGGCAGAGGCTTTAACCCACTGAGCCACCCAGGCGCCCCTAGTGTCTCATTTTCTAAAAAGTCCACGGTTACCTTCAGGTACCACCAGATCTAGGTGCTCCATCAACATCTCTCTGTCAGTGATGTTTTCCTGTGGGTTGGCTTCATTCTCAGGCAGGCATTCCCAAAGACTCCAGGCTGGCCATTCACCAACATAGCAGAAAGAGAACAGCTTTTCCTATTCTGTAAAGCTCCGTTCACCCTGAAAAGTAGAATAAACCTAGCACAGGCATACAGTCTATCTCCCTTAGGAGTCCCAAGGACATCAGCTCAGGTATATACTCACTCCTTACCATGATGTAGAAGGATGCAGAGTCCCTGAAGCATGAGTCATTGGTGAGTCAGAGCTGGGCTCAGAGGCCAATACTGACAGGCTGGAATTGCAGCTAAGATTTTACAACTTGCCCCCAGATAGCATGGTTTAATGTATTAGCCCAAATTCACAGGTCAGTATACACATTTGATTGTCATGGCAGCTGTGAGAACTTGGTCTGGGTTGCTTCCTCTGAGAAGAAAGGGCATCACAAAACACTAAAAAAAACCCACACAAAACCAAAAAAAACAAACCAAACCAAACCAAACCAAAACACTAAAACGGTTCCTTCAACAAATCTGTTGGAGGAGGGGCACCTGGATGGCTCAGTGGGTTAAGCCGCTGCCTTCGGCTCAGGTCATGATCTCAGAGTCCTGGGATCGAGCCCCGCATCGGGCTCTCTGCTCAGCAGGGAGCCTGCTTCCTCCTCTCTCTCTCTGCCTGCCTCTCTGCCTGCTTGTGATCTCTCTCTGTCAAATAAATAAATAAAATCTTTAAAAAAAAAAATCTGTTGGAGGGAAAAATGCCTCCTCAGCCTACCCTTGGAGATTCTTAATGTACATTTTTTTTGCCCACTAAAGGCTGAGAAGTCCTGTAGTGTAGAAGCCCACTAAATACTTTTTAAGGCCAGCATTTTCCAAACTTACTTCCCCAGGAAACCCTCTTCCACCCCTTTCTCACTCACTAGGAAACACTTGCTTTGGGATCCGTTCTTCCTTCTCCAACTCCGTCACCTAGAGCTTAGTCCTTGTCTTTGAGATGTGGGGGAAGCAGGGCCAGGACCAGAACCTCCACCCCTGGCCCATGAACTTGGCTTATTTGACAGATGCAGCCAGAAGTAATGGATTCTTTGCTTGAAGATCTGAAAGGACAGAACAGGAGGATGAGCGCGCTACAGCGGGAAGTGGTGAGAGCCTCCACTTCCCTTCCCAGTCCCCTGGCCTCTAGCCCCGGGGTGCTGGGGACAGGGAAGAATAAGGAAGAGGACACAATCTAGAAGGCACATGTGGACAAAGGAGCCATCCGAGGGCATCACCCCTCATTCTCAACCTCCCCTTCTGCCCCCCAGGTTGCTCTCCAGAGCAAAATCCTCACCATCCCCAAAGCCGACGACGTGGTACTCTGGAGCAGCCTCCACGAGGCCATGTTTGGCCCTGTGAGTGGAGGAGGAAAAGGGGGGCTGCAGTGGAGGGCTGGGGAAGGCAGGGTGACCACTGAGCTGGCCTGGAGCAGCCCTGGCTAGCCTCTCCCCCTCTCTTGCAGGGAACTTCTCCAGGACGAGCTGGTCCAACACAGATTGAGGATTCAGACCTGTGGCAGTTGGTGGGGCAGCTCCCAGAGAGAGGTCATCCTAAGACCGAGCACCTTGAAGCTGTCGGTCCTGTCCAGATCTCAGAGGCCATCCAGAGCCCCATGTTACTGGAGACCGGCTGGCATTATGAGACCCCAGGACAGCTACAGGAGGAGGAATCTGCCCAAGACATTCTGCTTGCCGAGGCCCAGGGGCCAGGGCAGCCTCCGGGGCTTGAGCCCAGGGCTGTGCCCGCACCGGGACCACAGCCTGAGGCCATGCCTGCTCTGGGGCCTGTGCTGGCACCCGGTCTGACACCTGGGTTCCCACTCCTACCTGGGTCTCCGTTCATAGCTGGCCCTGGCCCTGGCCCTTGGCCTGCCCTCAGACCTGGGACTGGCCCTGGACTTGGGGTTGCCCCTGAGCCTGGGACTACCCCCAGGCTTGCATCCGTCCCAGGGCTTCAGCCCCCACCGCGAGAACACTGGCCTCCTCCCAGAGGCTTGTCCAGGGCTAGCACATGGCCCTTCTGGGGCTCAGACTTCTTGCAGCCCGCACAGTCCCAGGTCTTCAGGGCCCCACCGCCAGCCAGGGAGTTTGGCTCAGCGTGGCCCCCTCCACTGCGGTCACAGTCTACACAAGCAGACGTGCACCTGCTCCCAGCGGTCTCAGAAGCTGAGGAAGACAATGTATCCGAGGATGTGCCAGCCCCTCAGGCCAGGGCCCCCAGGGTTGGGGCCCCCAGGGCTGGGGCCCCTAAAGAAGCGCCCGACAAGGCACCCAGCAAGGCTCCCCAGTCTGCCCTTCAGCACCTGAGGACCACCGCGGCCCTTGCGGCTGCCGCCGCATCCTCCTACGCAGCTGCTGCCACCTCAGCAGCCCGGAGAGCCGAGGTTGTTGCCAAGGCTGTCAGGGATTCCCCTGCCACCAAATTGGCCACCATAGCAACGGCCATGGCTGCATCTGGGCCCTTAGGGACCTTCGCAGACATCCTGGGTGCGGGCTCTTCCCGTGGGGCCTCGGCTTTAACGGAGGACACAGAGGTGGAGGACGACCTCTCTTCCGTGTACACTGTGGCCAGCCTCCCTCCTGAAAGGACCCTGTCCCGGGTCATGCTGGCTGCCCAACAGGCCGTGACCCCTGAAGACAAGAAGATGGCCGTCAGGTACTCCATGGGCTGTATAGCCCAGATGCCCGTTAGACACGACTCCCTGAAGGAGGAGTTTGCCCAGCTGTCATCTGCCCTTCAACAGCGCTTGAATTACCTAGGTAGGTCCGGTTTGCTCCAGGCCCTCCCTCCCTGCAGACTTCCAGAAGTCCCTCGTCTCCTTTGTTTCGCTCCCCCAATGAAAGCTGTATTAACCATTAGCCATTCATTCCTTTGGCTTCAGCATTTGCCTCTTACTAGTCTCTCCTTTCACCACGAATGTACCATGAGGTCTTCTCACATTGGAGAGGGGTGGTTAGGGTCTAGCGTTGGCCCTGAAGAAGGAAAATCACACATCACGATGACTCTGGAAAAGTCTCTTCCCACAGCCTGTACAGCACAGTCTAACATGTTTCGATAAGTCTGGATCTGGCCAATGACCCACTGAACAGACCAAAGATGATGTGGTCCGAGTGGGGTTAGGAGCTTCTGCTGGGCAAACAGATGTGCCCTTAAAGACCACGGAGGCTCTCGGGGTGGCAGTAGAAACGGTAGATTTACGCTCCCATTTCATGCCCGTGATGGGCAAAGTGCTCGCTGAGGGGAGTGGAGGCCGGAATAGCTTTGTCCAGTCATTTTCAACCTTGTGTCTCCCCACTCCACCGTCAGCATGTGGGGGTGGGGCAGGGCAGGCTGCGCCCCACCCCTGGAGCGTCTGACTTGGTTGGCCGGGCAGAGCCCAAGAATTGCATTTCTCACTCATTCCAGCAGTTGCTGCTGCGGCTGCTGGCCCAGGGGACCCACTCTGAAGCCATTGCTATTTGAATCGTTGTCTTTTTTTTTTTTTTTTTTTGCACCTTGCCAAGCACCATAGTTGAATTAAGTCAAATCTGTAGGTGGCGTTACCCCTAATTGGCGGTGCCGTTCCACAGATCTTCAACCAGCTAAACTAGGTCGCTCTCAGTGAGTACTGGTGTGCAGCTGAGAATATGGTAGTAGTAGATTGAAATTTAGAAGGTAAAGCCATAGGAGCCCAAATTCTCCCTCTGACCAGCTGCCATTGTGGTTCAGAAGACTCAAGATCGTTGGTAAACGTATTTTGGCTTGGATTTCTCCTACCTTCCTAGGTGTATTCGTTACCTTTTAACCTTTTCTGGAACTTTATATACGGTACATTTTTTTTTAAGTTCCCGCTTTCTTTGTTAAATCATCCTTTCTATCTCTTGATGAGATAATGCACGTCACATATTCTCATAAATAAGGTGTTTTGTAGTTCTGCTCAGGACCTTGTTTTTGAATCAGTGTCTATTCCCAACACAGGGCTCAAACTCACAATCCCGAGATCAAGAGTCATATACTTTACCGCCTGAGCCAGCCAGGCACCCCAGCTCAGGGCCCTTGCTGGGAGGGGAGTAAGTTCCAGAGAGGCCTCCCTAGGCCTGTGCCGTCTAATATGATAACCGGGAGGCGCACGTGGCTGTCAGGCCCACGACATGGGGCGAGGCCCAGCATAGACGTGCTCTGAGTGTGAAACACACGTCAGATATGGAAAGCTTGGGATGAAAACAAGAACATAAACTATCTCACTTTTTTTTAAATCCCATATTGAAAGGGAATTATTTTGAATATATTGGGTTAAAGAAAATATCAAAATTAATTTTGCCTGCTCCTTTTAAAATTTTTTTCAAAGATTTATTTGAGAGAGAGAGAGCGCGCACGTGCACACAAGTTGGGGGAGGGGCAGAGGGAGAGGGAGAGAGAGACTCAGACTCCTGGCTGAGCACAGAGCTCAATGTGGTGCTCAATCTCACGATCCTGAGATCATGACCTAAGCCAAAATCAAGAGTCAGGTGCTTAACTGACAGAGGCAGCCAGGCACCCCTCCTTTTTTTTTTTTTTATTTGTTTAAGGAATGTGGCTACTAGAAAACTTTGAATGACCGCAGAGACCCCCAGGCTCACAGTCTCTTGCTTTTGGACAACGCTACCTCCAACAACTCCTTTGAGAAGCAGGTGGGACTCTAGATGAAGCCTCTTTCCCCATCCTTGCCCCTGACAGCCACCCCCTCCTTCACTTTCAGCTAATTTGGGAGCCTCTGCCAAGCTTGGGTCGACAGTGGACGTGCTGCAGGAAAAGATCGGGAGCCTCCAGAGATCCAGGATGAAGGTGTGTGTGCCCCAGGCAGAAAGAGCTTCCGGGATGGGAGGGCAGCTTGAGGCAGGCTGATGGCAGAGTCCCTGACCCAGGACAGCGTTGGTCTGTCCTGTAGCAGAAAGGCACCCTGGGAGAGTAGGTGGGACCAAAGAGGGAGACCTGATGGGTACAGAGGTCCCAGTGGGTTGTGCCTGGGTGGCTCCCCTGGCGGGAGTTTTAGGGGGACACCGAGGTGGCAGGTCCAAGAGACACACTGGCCTGGTACACTGTCGATGCCCCTCCCCAGCCATGGTGACCTTAGGGGCAGAGGCCCTTTGTGTCCATGTCTCCCCCTCTTAGGAAGAGGAACTCGAGAGAATTTGGGGCCACCAGATAGAGAAGATAAAACATCACCACATCGTGCTGGACAGGGCAGTGGAGAAACTCCAGATTCGCTTGGATGACTTAAAGGTCTGGGGTTCGGGCGGGCAGCTGCGGGGGAGTCCTCCGAATGTTTGGACATTTGGGCCCTCCCCGAAGGTTTCACCGACCCACTGAAGGTGGGGACACCAGGGCCTGGGCACTGGCATTTTACTCTCTGAATTACACTTCAGCGGAAGCAAACACATCCCACCACGCCCACCTCCACCTCCACCTATAAACCAGAGAGCCCAAGCAATGTCTTGTTACAGACTGCTGGGTCACCCACCCCCAGAAGGGTGCCCGGCGTGGAGCAAATGCTCAAAATGTGCTGAAAGAATCAGGGAATGAATAAGAGGATTTCTTGCATCAACTGTTAGGCTTGTAATGTTTCCCCTAACCCAGCTGGTTTGAGAATTCTCAGCACAGGGACGAGGAGTGGGGGAGGGGCAGGGTATCTTTCTGGAATGGCAGATTTGCCGACACCACAATTTCGTGGACAGACACAGAGCGCCTTGCTGGGGCTCACCTGGCCCAACACCCCCTCCCCTGGGCCTGGAGGGTTTGACTCAGCTGGCCTGACATCCCTGGCCTGATGGTCCTCAGGACCCGTCCATTCTGAGCCTTGTCTCAGAGGTGTCCCCAACCTTTGGAGGAGGACTCTGAATCATTCGCAGCAGGAGGAGATGACCTTCCCTCAGAGAGTAAGACACGAAAGCCCACACAGAACCACTGGAGATGGTTTCCATGGGGCCTTCTGATTCCAAGTCAGAGGCTATTGGTGGGATGCATTAGGATGTAGGAGGCACAAGAGGAAGGCCTGTCTCCCCCTCGCGAGACCATGATGCATAGGAATCAGGCTGGGACACACGCAGGGCGACTTGGAGGGGAAAGAACTCCTGAAGGGGGAGCCCCTTCCTAGCCTGAGCAAGGGTGCCGGGTGTGGGCAGAGGGGCCGCTGGCTTGGTGAATGCCGAGACTGGGAACTCCCTGTCCCCTGCCAGCTCCAGGCCCTCACTGCCACCGCCCTGCAGAGAAGCTGGGCTGCTGTTCCCGTCCGGCGTTCCGTTCGGGGGCCCTCCCAATGGAGACCAGAGCCAGTGCCTGGGGCACGTGTCGTGTGTGCCCAGCACTCTGTTCCCGTCCTACGCCACAGCAGGGACCAGCGCTCAGTCTGCCTCCAAGTAGCTGTCGCTTGTTGAGGGGAACTGCAGAGGATGAGGCCTGACCAAACAGTTCCAGAAAGAACAAGTCAGCCCTTGTGCTTCCTGCCTCTGTGCCAACAGGAATCCGTTGCTTCTCAAAGTTAACCCTGGAAGGACCTGGAGCAGGGTCCCGTATACAACACACACTTCGTTAAATATTCCCTAAATGAATATAGGCGATAAGAAATCAGCAGCCCTGGGGAGACTGTCCTAGAGAAACGAGGGAGGCCAGAGAAATGCTGCGGTTCTCTTGCAACATCTGGAGCTGTGAAGAAACGCAGCAGCCGCTGCTTTCCCTGGATGCCCGCAAGAAACGTCGGGAACAGAGCAGGTGGCATGAGAAACCCTCTTATTCATTCACCGAGTCATTCAGCCTGTGCTACACGCCTCCACTTTGCACCAGGCACTCGGCTGACGGCTGGCAGCAAGACAGTCACCATCCAGGCCCTTCGGGGTGGTGGGGGGTGGGGCAGTGGTGTATTTGTTTTTGTTTTTTTTTTAAAGATTTTATTTATTTATTTGACAGATAGAGATCATAGGTAGGCAGAGAGGCAGGCAGAGAGAGAGAGGAGGAAGCAGGCTCCCCGCCGAGCAGAGAGCCCGATACGGGGCTCGATCCCAGAACCCCGAGATCATGACCTGAGCCGAAGGCAGAGGCTTCAACCCACTGAGCCACCCAGGGGCCCCTGTATTTGTTTATTTTTAACCAGAGTGTAATTTATACACCGTAAAATGCCCAAGTCTAAGGGCTGGGTCCACATCTGCCTGTTTGTGTAGCCACGCCCTCACCATCCAGTCAAAATGGAAAATGTTTCCGTCCTTGGCGTGCTTCTCTCAGTTTCCCACCGAGAACCCAGCCAGAAAATCAGTGTGGGCAGAACTCTTTCTTACGGACCATACGGAAAACGTGATTTGCGTTTTGCACTGGGACAAGGGTCTTCCCCTAAGCCCGAGGCTGCATTCCAAGACCCCTCCTGGAGCAAGCAGTGACCTTTGGAGTTTGGGCATGGTGCGGGAGGGCGCAGATAAGGCGGCCAGTGGCTACGGAGTGCTGACTCTGCCATAATTAGCCAGAAGATGCCACTTCTTGTCTCTCTAGGCTCTGGGAGAGGCGTGGGATTAGTGCCCCAGGAAAGAGCAGGAAACAGATCCAGGCCTTCTAGAAGCCAGCCAGGCTCACGTGGCTGGGAGGCGGCCGGCTGTTGGGGTTCAGGGCACTGGCTGTGGTTTAGATAGGCCTGGCTTTGTGCTGCCACACTCAGTGCTGCCACTGACTGGATGTGTTTGTTTCCTGTGGCTCCCATAAGAAATGATCATAAACTGCATTCCTTAAAACACGAGGGACCCGGTCCATCACAGTTCTAGAGGCTAAAAGCCCGAAATCAAAGTGTTGGCAGGGCCTTGCTTGACAGAAGGCTCCAGGGGAGGAGTCTTATCTCTTCAAGTTTCTGGTGGCTCCAGGCATTCCCTGGCTTGTGGCCACCTCCCTCCAATCTCTGCTTCCCTCTTCCCTCTGTTGTCTGTCTTCACATCGCCTCCTTTTAACGACACCAGTCAATGGATTTAGGGCCTGCCCTGACCTAGTATGACCTCATCTTAACTAGTACATCTGCAAAGACCCTATTTCTAAATAAGGCCACGTTCACAGGTTCTGGGCAGGTATGAATTTTGGGGAAGACATTAATCAACCCAGTACACAGCTAACCCCAGCAGTAGAAGTTAGAAGATCCCAGCGAATCACTCCTCTTTGTTAGGTTTTTTTTTTTTTAAGATTTTATTTATTTATTTGACAGAGATCACAAGTAGGCAGAGAGGCAGGCAGAGAGAGAGGGGGAAGCAGGCTCCCTGCTGAGCAGAGAGCCCGATGCGGGGCTCAATCCCAGGACCCTGGGATCATGACCTGAGCCGAAGGCAGAGGCTTTAAACCACTGAGCCACCCAGGTGCCCCTGTTTTTAGGTATTAACTAGAAAGAGCCAAGTGGAGATGTAAATATTAATGTTGGGCCTGATGATTCCAAAAGGTCAGGGCTCCCCGCTGTTGTGGGGTTGGAGGAAGCAACCTGACTTGAGGCCAAAACAGGGCCTTCTTTCCATACCTCCACTTCCCATTCTAGACCTTGGGACCCATCTTCTGGATGTGATGGAACTTGGCATTTATTAGACTTAGGTTCAACTTCAGATAACATAACCTCCCCCCAAAATAACTGACTTAAACCAGGTGTAAGTTTATTTCCCATTCACATTCAAGAAACTTGGTCCAGAGGTGGTGTAGAACTCCACGGGGCATGACTCCCATTCCTAAGCTCACCTCAAGGTACAAGATGGCTGCTGGTGCTCCAGTCATTATCTCTACATTCAAGCCAGCAGCAAAGAGGACATACTTCATTAAATAGTTATTTTTCCTACCTACTTCCTACCCACTTTGATTTATACCCCAGCGGGTCATACTGAGCTATAAAGGGGGGTGTGAAATGAATTCTTGATTCTGGGCTGCCAGGTACCAGCTGAAAGTTTGGGGACTCTGTTCCTGAGGGTGAGAGGGAAACCAGATACAAAGCGAGAAGCAGAAGCCTATTTCTAGCTTTGGAGGAAACATGACCTCACCTTCTGGGGACATGGCTCAGGAGGTGTGAGGCTCTGAGACTCTTCCCAAGCAGGTTAGCTGCTGCTACTGTCAGAGGGAGGGTGCAGTACGTAGAGAGCGGGCAGAGTTAATGGACAGAGCTGGTTCCTCATGGAGTGGGGGATGGGATATAAGAGTTTTCCTCTGACACTGGGGCACAGCCTGTGTGGCATATAAGTGTTTGGTTGATAAATAGACTCAGGTCTCACCAGACCCCATTACAGATACGAGCTGAACTTGCCTTAGACTTCCAGGGACCCAAAGTGTTAGCACTGGTTTACATTCTCCTTCCTCAAGTCTGCCTTCATGTGCAGCCAAGTTCCTATGATGCCACCTTCAAGGGAACACCTGGTCCCAAGGCTCATGTTCCTTCCCTTCTGATCTGGGCACCTGGAGTCCACACCTGGTGTGCCCACCCTACCTGCTAGCCACCTGGCCCTATTGTCCCTTCCTAGCACGTGGTAAGGGCAGCCATGGGAGGAAGATGTTATCCGAAGGCCTCCAGGGATGGCAAACATGCCCTTTGCTTCTGTTCTTAGGTTGTCCATGCTCAAATTAAAAACCTCGAAATGCATAAGGTGGACAAAAGTGTGATGGAGCAGGAGTTGAAAGAGGTGAGTGGGGGTGCCTGGGTGCCTCAGTCAGTCGAGCATCTGGTTTTGGCTCCGGTCATGATCCCAGGGTCCTGGGATCGAGCCCCACATCAGGCTCCCCACTCACTGGGGAGTCTGCTTCTCCCTCTGCCCCCCACCCCGTCATGCTTGAGTTCATGCTTGTGCTCATGCATGCTCGCTCTCTCTCCCTCTCTCTCTCTCTGAAAGGAATAAAATATTTAAAAAGGAAGAGAGAGATGAGTGAGCAGAGTTTCCTCTCTCCTTCTGCCTGTCCATCCTGAGCCCAGGTCTCCCACCCAGGGGAATGGAGTCATGCAGTCAATACAAAACCTGGTAGAGAACCTCCCACAGTTTCCTTTCATCTTTCTCATTTAGAAGGGCTGGGGAAGCTTCTCCAAAGTTGTCCAATCAACTTCTATTTTCAATGACTCAGGATTAATGACAATTTATTATGTGAACTTAAAAATCATGCACCAGCTTCTCCATACACAGGAAGACCTTGGCTTAGACCTGACAGTCACATTTGAGCCAATTAGACCCCAAGTTTGAATTTAAGCCAAGGCCGGGCATTCAGGGTCCTGGACTAAAAAACACAGACTAGAGCAGTCTGATCCCACAGCTTCCTCCTGCTCCTGCCACAGCATCCCTGGCTCCCTGAGTTCCCTGTATCTCTAGAAAGCCGACAGGAGCACCCTGGCAGGCAAGGCAAGCCGAGCCGACCTGGAGACAGTGGCGACAGAGCTGAATGAGATGATTCAGGGAATGCTCTTCAGGGTCGTGACCCATGAGGATGACTGGAAGAAAGATGTGGAGAAGCTGACCAAGGACCTGAGCACCAAGGTGAGTACCCTGTAGCAGCCATCATCTGCTGTGTAACAAGTAACCCTGAAATGTGACACCTTGAAACGACAAGTCCTCATAGTTTCTGAGGGTCAGGAATTGGGGAGCAGCTTAGCTGAGGGACTCAGATTTCCCATTAGGCTGTGGTCAAGATGATATCTGGGACTCCAGTCCTCTGAAGAGCCATTTCCAAGATGGCAGCCTCCTGTGGCCGTCAGCAAGATGCCTCACTTCCTTGCCACTCAAACTTCTCAAGTCTGTTTGAGCACCATCACAACATGGCAGCCGACTTCCCCAGAGCGAGTGACCCAGGAGAGCCCAACAGAAGCTGCACTGTCTTCCATGACTTAGCCACACCGCATCATTTTCATAGCATCCTATGGTTCCACAGACCAGCCCTACTCCATGTGAGAGTGAATGTTCGTGGCAGCATTACTCATAACAGCCAAAAAATGGAAGCAGTCCCAAAGTCTATGAACAGATCGATGGATAAGTAAATTGTGGTCTGTCCATCCAATGGAATGTCATTCAACCATAAGAAGAAATGAAACTCCGATTCATGCTGCCCCTTGGGTATGACCCTTGCAGACGTGATGCTGAGTAACAGAAGCCAGACACTGAAGGCCATAGATGGTGCGATTCCATTTGTACGAAATGTCCAGAACAGGCAAATCCAAGACAAGAACTGGATTAGTGGGTGCCTACCCTGGGGGTTTGGAGCTCACTTTGCAACTCTAACAGCATGTATTAGGTGGATGAACCTTGTCCTAAGCTTTGTCATTTTCCCTTTCGTTGACCCCCTCACTGTTTCAGCTTAATGTTGTTACACTCTCTGTAACTTTGCGGCAGATCATTTTCTGGAGTGAAGCGGGGTGTGAATTAATTGACTAATCGCTCTTCTCTTCCCTTTGGCTATTTGCAGCTGGTCCACAGTGATTTGGATGTTCTGAAGAAAGACATGGATGAGATCTGGAAAGTACTCAGGAAGCTCCTGATTGAAGGCCTCCGATTTGACCCTGATAGCGCTGCCGGCTTTAGGAAGTGAGCCCCTCCTGGGTAGGGGTGTAGCTCCCAGGGGTGGGGGAGACCCTCTCTCCAGAGAGAAAACCAGAGGGGAATCCTAGCAGATTCTGGGAGGGAGGATTCCAGACGTGTGTGGACCCAGAGAGAAGGGGTGGGGCTTCCCAGCTTGGGGGAGAGGGTGAAGGTGGGATGGGGCTAAGGGTCCCCAGGGGCTCTGGCCTTGGCTGTCCAGGGGCTGCAGGGACACATCTGCTCCAAAGCCCTCTTGCTACAAATGAAACCAAGGCTCGTGGAGGGTAGGGGCCATGCAAGGCCTCATAGGGAGCCTGGGGATCAGGGTCTAGAGCCCTGTTGCCATGTCCCCCACCCCATCCAGATAAGATTCCCAGGCGGAGGGGGACTCAGTGTTGAGGAGGGAAGGGTCTCCTGTCCTCAGATGACCCCTCATCTCTCCCAATATCCCTTGTGAAGGGTAGCTTTCCAGAAGGCCCCTCATTTTAAAGACCTCCATTGTGTTTGCAGCAGGAAGCTAAACTATACACCTTGTTCCCCCACCTATGTCCCCCATAGCAGGGGGCAGCGGAGTGAAGTTGAGCTGAGCAAGGCCAGATCAGAGGGGGACTAGGGTGTGGAGGGAAGTCCTGACCCTGAGGCACAGACAGACCTGCCCCCACCGTGCAGCAGCTGATGGCTGGCTGTCTTGCAGGAAACTGTTTGAGCGGGTGAAATGCATCTCCTGCGACCGGCCGGTGGAGCTGATGACGGGCCCGTGAGTACCGCCGCCAGGGGGCGCCCACGCCCACCTTCTCTGGGTTCCTCGCCTACGCTCCAGCGGAGGTTCTAGGTCCGTCACTTACCTGTTTGTCCGCCGGTATACATCATTCCGTACCCTTCCTTTCATTTGCTCCCCGTCCCGGGCAGGGGCACGGGTATCCCCTCCTTCGCCAGCCCTGCCTGGCACCCGCTATGTCCCAGGGTCAAGGTCGACTCCAAAAGCAAAAGGATAGAAGGAAACCGGGGGAAAGATGAACTTTGTGGGACTTCCTTGCAGGGAGTATTTTGAGCTTAATACTTTTTACTTGGGTGAAATTCGCGTGCACACACCATCTTAAAGGGAGCGGTTCAGTGTTGTTTGGTGCACATTCACGATGATCTGCAACAATCACTTCTAATTCCAAAGCATTTTCATCTCCCTGCAAGGAAATCCCAGACTCATGAGCAGCCCCCACGCCATTGCCTCCTCCCCTCGGCCCCTGACAACCACTGACTTTCTGTTCCTGTGGGTTTGCCTGTTCTGGACACCCACACGAAAGAAGTCATCCCGCCTGTGAGCCGGTTCTGGCCTCTCTGAGCATCGTGTTCTCAAGTTTCATCCACATTGCGGCAGGTGTCAGGGCCTCACTCCATCTTTACGGCTGAATCACACCACGTTGTGGGAGCCGCTCGCGTTTTGTTTACCTGCTTACACGCTGATGGACGTTTGGGTTGATTCATCTTTTGGCTGTTGTGATCAGTGCCGCTGTGAACGTGCGTGTACGTAGAGTGGCTCAAACACCTGCTTCCAGGTATTTTGGGTATAAACCTGGAGGTGGTGGAAGAGCTCATGTGGTCCCTCAACGGTTAACTCTTCGCAGAACCACCCAACAACACTCCCACAGGGTTGTTGTGGGTTTTTTTTTTTTTTTAAGATTTTATTTATTTAGGGGCGCCTGCGTGGCTCAGTGGCTCAGTGGGTTAAAGCCTCTATCTTCAGCTCAGGTCATGATCTCAAGGTCCTGGGATCGAGCCCCGCATCGGTTCTCTGCTCGGCAGGGAGCCTGCTTCCCCCTCTCTCTCTGCCTGCCTCTCTGCCTACTTGTGATCTCTGTCAAATAAATAAGTTAAATCTTTGGGAAAAAAAAAAGATTTTATTTATTTATTTGACAGAGAGAAATCACAAGTAGGCAGAGAGGCAGGCAGAGAGAGAGAGAAACAGGCTCCCTGCTGAGCAGAGAGCCCCATGCAGGGCTCAATCCCAGGACCTTGCAGGGCTCCATTCCAGGACCCTGGGATCATGACCTGAGCCAAAGGCAGATGCTTAATGACTGAGCCACCCAGGAGCCCCTATTTATAATATTTTTAAAAGAAAAAAAAGAAACAACGTGAAGCGGTGAATGAGTTACATACATTCACATGAGCCAATGTAAGTCATGTTGTAGAAGGAGGTATAACGGAACCTTCTTATCTGGAAATGGTTACAGCTATACTGTCCAATGCAGCAGCCGCTGGCCACACAGGGCTAATGTGGCTGAGAACGGAATTTTACATCTTTTTTTTCTTTTTAAAGATTATTTATTTATTTGACACAGAGAAGAGAGATCACATGTAGGCAGAGAGGCAGGCACAGAGAGGGGGAAGCAGGCTCCCCGCTGAGCAGAGAGCCCGATGCGGGGCTCGATCCCAGGACCCAGAGATCATGACCTGAGCCAAAGGCAGAGGCTTAACCCACTGAGCCACCCAGGCGCCCCCAGAATTTTACATCTTATTTAAATTTATTTAAATCTAACTATGAATTTATTTAAATATAACCATAATTTTAAATTTATTTGAATTTAACCATAAATTTAAATAGCCACCCGTGTCCAGTGGTTGTCCTATTGGACGGCACAGTCACGGAAGAGTTATTTAGTGGCCTCGAAGATTGTTCACAATAACTTAAATGAGAAAATCAAGTAGTTTGTGTGTTATGATCCTATTTTTGTTTTGTTTTTTAGCAAGGTTTACTGAGCAGTAGCAAAGTGATAGCACAAAGCTCCCAAGGAGGGAGAGGACCCGAAGGGGTTGCCCATGATCCTATTTTTGTTAAAAAAAAAAAAAAATACAGGGGCACCTGGGTGGCTCAGTGGGTTAAAGCCTCTGCCTTCGGCTCAGGTCATGATCCCGGGGTCCTGGGATCGAGTCCCGCATCGGGCTCTCTGCTCAGCGAGGAGCCTGCTTCCCCCTCTCTCTCTGCCTGCCTCTCTGCTTACTTGTGATCTCTGTCTGTCAAATAAAATCTTTTAAAAAAATACATAAACACAGAAAATTAGTGGAAGGACACATATGAAAATATTTGTCACATGGTTATAGAGCTTTTTGTGTTTGTGCTTCTCTGTCATTTTTAAAAATGCTGACAATATGTATCACTTTAACGTTTTATTGTGGCTTAAATAATACAGTAAAGCATGTAAATATTTACGGTGCAAACTGATGATTTCTACACATGGGCACACCTTTATAACCACCTCTCAGCTCAATGTGTACAGCAGTTCCCACTGCTCAGAGATGATATTTCCTTTTTCTTTTTTGTGGATGTGAAATACACAGAACACAATTGACCATTTTAAAGTGGGCAGGCCAGGGGCATTGACCATATTGTGCAACCCCCCCCACCCCGCCCCACTTCTAGGGCCAGAGCGTTTTCACCAGCTTTCCAGAAGGAAACCCCAGCCCCATCTGCGGTCACTCCCCAGCCCCTCCCCCAGCCCCCGGCAAGCTCAGAGATTTGTCTGTTTTTAGGATTCTGTTTTTAGGATTTGTCTGCTCTGTTTTTAGGATTTGTCTGTTTTTAGGATTTGTCTGCTCTGGCTTTTAGTTTTTTACTCAGAACGGGGTTGTTCTTTATGATGGTCGAAGATTACTGGGACTTTTCTGAGCCCTGAGCCCAGCGGGGACGTGGACATCTCCAGAGAGAAGGATGGGGTGAAGGGTGGTGGACTTCCTGGAGGAGGAGGGAGCCTGGGGCTGTCTGCTGGCCACTTGCTCCTCCCACGGAACTCTTGTCCTCCAACAGGCAGCTCATCACCATCCGTAAAGCACACCTGCTTTCGAGGCTGCGGCCAGCCAGCGCCAATACCTATGAATACCTGCAGCAGCAGCAGATGAGGTGAGTGGGCTGGGGGCCTGGTCCAGGGGCCTGCAGGAGCCGCAGCCCTGCAGAGAGCCCAGCTCTGGTCCCAGGGCATTGCCGGCCATCTGCAAGGGGGCCGTTTGGGGAGGGGGCTGGGGCAGTAGGTGGCCCGGGAGAGGGAAGGATTCTCATTGAAATCTCACCACTGCTGTGAGCTAGGCTGGATGTGCCCACTTCCAGCAGGAGGAAGTAATAAGCAAGGGCTCCCGGCCTCACTGCGCTGAGCACTTTGCCCCAGCCACCCTCGGTGAATCCTTCAGCCTTCCCCCTGAGGTGTATTCTGTCATGGCCAGGTTTTGTAGTTGAAGGACCTAAGTTTCAGAGAACTTCAGCCCCCTGCCCAAGGTCACAAATGGTAAGTGGCAGAGCTGGTTGCCCATACCTATATTTTCCCAGAGCACCTGGTGGGCTCCCTGGGTCCCGGTCCCACCCTCGACCTCCTGACATCCTACCCTCTGCGGCTGCCTCATGCACCCTGGCCTGAGGTCCTTCTGGCCAGGTCGTGGGATGATGGCTGACTAGCAATCGCAGCCACATAAAGGGGAGAGCCATGGGGGCCTGGGCCTGGCCACCTTCCTATGCCTGGCTCCTCCTTGAGATCACAGGTTAAAAGCCTTCTGTTGGGCCAGACCGGGGTCCCCAGGGGTGGCTGGATCTGGGGGAGCATAACCTTGGTTTTTCCCCTCTGTCCCAACTATGCCTGTCCGTATCCACCTGCCAGCCCAAAGTGCCCCCCACAAAGTCAAGCTGGAAGAAATGCCAGTCTTACCTTGCCACTGGGCAGGCCCTTGGGTCTATCCCTGGGGGTTCTCCCAGCCGCTGCTGTCCTGTCTGCCTACCTCAGGGAACACCGGCAGCTACAGCAGCTCCAGGACCTTGGAGACCAGGACAGGAATCTGGATTCACTGGGGTCCCCGAAGGACTGGGGAGATGGCCCTGGCAATGCCAGCCTCAAGTTCAACTCCTATGACTTGTCAACACTCTACCCCTACGGGGACCCCGAAGTGTTGGACTATGACACCGTGAGTATGGCAAACACCCTGGGTGTGGGCGAGCCATGGGGGCACTGTGCTCTGTCTGCTGAGCCCCTGTATGTACTAGAGAGGCAGGGGAGGACACTCCCTGACTTGGGGGTCTGGGCCATCTAACAGGCCGAGGTGGACATTCTGGGAGTGGACGGCATACTGTACAAGGGCCGAATGACCAGCCAGGATGGGGCACGGCCTTTGACCAGCATTGAGAAGGAGCTGGCAGGTGAGAGGAGTCAGGACTTCCTGGGAGCCCCTGTCCTAGATGTCCTGGCTTTGCTGGGGAGTCTGAGGAGGTGCAGGCAGGGCTCAGAGCTGGCCCCATCCCAGACTGAGACATCCTTACACAGCCAGTTGCAGAAATGGGGTTCTTCTGTATGCTAGGCACTGTACCAGTCAGGTGGCAAAGGTAGAGCAAAGAAAGATGGGCTTTCACCCCAGGGTTTCCACACAAGTGGGAGAAGCAGACTGTAAGCAAATAACCTGAAGGTGAGGACCTGTTGTTTGGAACACCAGTGAATAGCTGACCTGAGGGGAGGACCCTGGAGACAAAGGATGCTGGCCTAGGCAGGGGTGCCAGATGGCCTCATGAAGGAGGGATGCTGGGCTGGGGATGGGAGAGTTGTGAGAAGAACATCAGTCCAAGGAGAGGCCTCTGATGATGGAATAGGGGACAGTTGGAAAGAGAGCAGTCCAGGTGGAGGGCATAACAGGTGCAAAGATCCTGCGGTGGCTGGAAGCCAGGCACAGTTGGAACTCAGAAAGGTGAGTTTGCCTTTGGTGAAGCTTGGGAAGGGGTTGGGAATGATGAAGAGATGTGGACAGACCCTGGAGGCCTTACTGTCTTACTGTCCCAGGTAGGTGATAGTTGGGTTAGTGGGGGACATCTGGAATCAGTCATTCTGCTTGCTGCAGCATCAAGACCCTCATTCCAGCTGGTTCCTATGGGGAACCCCAATCCTCGGCTCCAGCAGTGGGCTGGCGCTAGGGGAGACTCTGTTTCCTCCTCATTTCTACCTGCCAGAAGCCTCCTGCGTTCCTTGCCTCTTCCTCCAGCTCAAGATGCCTCGCTCGGACCTCACTTCTGTCCTCACCTCCCCTTCTCTGACTCTGACTCTCCAGCCTCCCTCTTCAGAGCCTTGCGATTACACTGGGCCATCTGGATGATTCAGGATCCTAGGTTCTAAGGGTTAGGATTGGGGCATCTCAGGGGCATCGTGCTCCAAGTCCAGGCTTCTTGGCCAATCTGGTGTGTGTGTATGGCAGGGGCGGGGGGCAGCGGATGACGTGTCCCCTGTCTGCCCCTGTCCCCAGCCTCTCAGAACTGTTTGTCCGTCTGTCAGTGAACCTGGCTGTCTCCCACCCCTGGGGCTCTCTCTGTGCTTTGTGCCTGCCTTGAAGCCCTGGGGAAACCATTCTCATCTGCCAGAGCTTAAGGTCCCCTTCCTTTGAGAGGCTCCCAACTCCTTGGCTTCTGGCTTCTGCAGAGGTGGGGAAGCCACAGAGGAGGGCTTAGGAGGACCAGGTGTCAGGGTCAGGTGGCGAGTTCGGGTTCTGACCTTTAGAGTCCAAGGCATCGGTGGGACCTCAGGGAGAGCGTTGGGTCAGAGCTAGGCTTCCAAGGCTCACTGGGTCTCGATTTTGAACCTTTGCCCTGGGCCCACATCCCTCCCCCCGGCAGGGAAGCAGTGAGACACTCTCAGACCTGTGGAGGGATCCAAGTGCCACCTGGTGATCAGAGCGGGGGCCTCAGGGTACCCCTCCACTGGGCATTTGATCTTACCCAGAACCCATGAAGTACACTGGAACTAGATCTTCATTCAGGCTCAAGAAACGGGTGATGGAGACCTTGAGACAGAGTTAGGAATGCAAGAGGTTTGGGCTGGCGGGGGCTGGGGGTAACAGAGAGCAGGGAGGAATTGGAGGGAGCCAGCAGAGACCCTCAGATAGTAAGCAGACCTGGTCCTGTCCAGGCCAGCCTGGTGGGGGCGCTTCTGAGCCAACACTCCCCAGCCCTGGCCAGGCGGTGAGCCGCCAACAGCCCTGAGGCGGCAGCGCGCGGAGGCTACGGGCTACCTTCACTCCTGCAGCTGACGGTGAGCTCTTCCTTAGAAGGGAGACTCCACATTGCTGGCCCCGCTGCCTCAGGGCCCTGGTCTGTCGGCTGGTCACTCCCTTACAGCCCTTACTGGTGCTGCGTGTTCTGTGGATAGCACTGGGGACACCCGACATGGACAAAATGAAGTTGCCGCCCCCTTAGGGTTTTTACTCCACGAGGGACCATGAGATATAAATAAATATTTATTCAAGAAAGGACATTCAAAGAGGGAATTGTCAGGACACCCCGGGAAGGACAACGTCTCCAGGCAGAAGGAACCATCCCCTGTCCTTTACTGGAAAGAGCTTGGTGCCCCCATAACTCGTCCCGAGGGGCCAGGTCTGGGCCCTCCCCTGCGTCTTCACTCTTACAGCCGCCCCCCGCCCCCGTGGACTCCCCTCTTGTGCACACGTTGGTCTGGGGGACCAGTCGTGGATTATTGGCTGGACACGGAGAAAGGCGATGCCTTGGATTGAAGTGAAGTTCGGAGCAAGACCCAAGAGGCCAGATGTTGTACAGCCCCGGGTCTGTGAAGGGTCCAGAACAGGCCTGGTTTGCAGAGACAAAGAGCAAGTTCCTCACCACTAGGGGCTAGGGGCAGGGGGGGACAGGGAAGGAGTGCTTCGTGGGCACAGGGTTTTTCTTGGGGGGCATGAAATGTTCTGGAATTAGGTAGAGGTGGTGTGTGTCCACCACTGTGAATGAACTTAATGTCACTGAATTGTTTGCTTTAAATGGTGAATTTTGTGGGGTTCCTGGCTGGTTCAGTTGGTGGAGCATGTGACTCTTGATATCGGGGTTGTGAGTTCGAACTCCATGTTGGGCATAGAGATTACTAAAAAAAAATATATATATATATTTTTTTAAATAAATGGTGGGCCGCCTGGGTGGTTCAGTCTGCCTTCAGCTGGAGTCATAATCCTGGGGCTTTGGGATCGAGCCCCGAATCAGGCTCCTTGCTCAGCGAGGAGCCTCCTTCTCCCTTTCCTTCTGCTGCTCGCCCTGCTTGTGCTCTCTCCGTCTGTCAAATCAATAAATCTTAAAAATCAATAAATAAATGGTTAATTTTGTGGAATATGAATTTTACTTCAAAGAAAAAAATTCATACACCCCCGATGAGGGATGGGAAGTTTGGGGCGGGGACACAGTAGCGGTCTGGCCCCAGCGGGAGTATCTATGCCTTGAGAAACTCTAGACTCAGGAAGGTGGGAGGGGGAGGCTTCCCCAGGGGCAGAGCGGCAGGTGCGTGTGTGGAGGAGGCGGGGCGGGTCTGGGGAACCGTGGGAGGGCCTTTGCAGGAGGGGCGGGGCCTCCGGGAGGCGGGGTCCCGAACTCTGCAAGAGCTGAGCCCTCACCGGCATTGTCTCTTCCTCTTTTCCACGAAGCTGTGAAGGTTCCACACCCCCCAACTCGCAACCTGTATGATCGTGAACGCCCGAGTACCTTTTATGGTCCCATCTACCCCCGTGAGTATCTGCCCTCCTAACTCCCGGGCCCAGCTGGGGTTCTGGCAGGTCTCCGGTGCCCCCCAGTCCCAGCCTGGCGCTCTCCTGCCCCATCGCATGCGTCTCTCCCCTGCTCTGTGTCAGGGCCTGAGTAGGCCCCTTGAGTGACCCCCACCCAGTACCCGGCTTTCTGGCCATGGCCTCCAGCCATCCTGGGTCCCTAGTTTGCCCTTCAGCGGGGTTTCCTGGCCCCAGTGCCAGTCCCAGAGGCCGAGGCCCAGGGTCTGTCCGCAGGTGTCTAACTAGCTGCAGGGTGGGATAGGGAGCCTATTCGTTCTCCAGGGCCTATCTGCCTGGGGCCCCATGAGCCAGGCTGGGGGTACCCTCGGATTCCTGTCGCCATGCACCAGGGATCTGCGGGCGCGGTCACCCACACAGTTTCTCCCTCGTCAGCCCTTGCAATCCTCAGCCCCGCTCTGCGGGCGGACGGTGTGGAGCTGGGGCACAGCACCCCCTCCCCAATCCTAGACTCCAGATCCATGTCCGGTTCAGCGTCCGTTTCTGTCATTTATTTGGGGTCACCCCCCCGGGAAGTTTAGGGTGCCTGGGACTAGCTCCTTAGTAAGTAGGACCCCACCTGCCAGCCTCCTGGAGCATGTTCCTGGGACACATCACCGACTTTCCTGCCTCTCCCAGCCCAGCACCCCCACGCCAGGGTGCGCTCTGCTGCCTCCAGGCCCCCGCCTGCGATGCCAGCTCGGCCTCCATCGCTGCCGCCCCTGCCACTGCTCCCGCCACTGACGCCACCCCCAAGGGACACCCAGCAGGCCCCAGGGCCCACCCGGCACCCAAGACTTCTGCGTCTCGAGTCCCGAGCCAGCATGCAGGCCTCCGAGGAGCCCACCAATCCGTGAGCCTGGTGTCCGGCACCCCTACCTCCCCTCCTCTCCCCCCCTCTCCCCCTGCCCGGAGAGAGTTTGGCCTGGGGTAGGGGGTAGGGGGTGGAGGCGCATGCCTGCACCTGGGGGAGGGGCCTCCATAAGGGACTCATTTTGACCCAGTGGCTATTTTAACTCTATGCATGTAAATACACACAACCCAATCCTTCTTATCCTACCCTTCCTGGAGTACATAGCTTTCTAGATTGAATTTTCCACTAAGCCAATATAATTCCTTGACCAAATTTCAATACAACAGCTAACTGGTTTTTAAAAACACTTTCCTTTTTATTTTGCTGAAATGACTCTATCATAATCAGTTCCAATTACTATTCCCCTCGTGTGTTTTCTTTACAACTTTTTTCTTTTTTCTTTTTTTAAGATTTTCTTTCTCTCTTTCTTTCTTTCTTTCTTTTTTAAAAGATTTTATTTATTTATTTGACAGAGAGTGAGAGATCACAAGTAGGCAGAGAGGCAGCGTGAGAGGGGGAAGCAGGCTCCCTGCCCGGCAGAGAGCCCGATGCGGGTCTCGATCCCAGGACCCTGAGATCATGACCTGAGCGGAAGGCAGAGGCTTAACCCACTGAGCCACCCAGGGGCCACCCAGACACTCCCCACGGACATTTTCTTTGGGGGCCGTTATTTCTAACAAGACCAGTTTTCTCACGGGAAACAAATTTTACTGTGTGCATCCTTTTTTTTTTACTTCATGTTGATTATTCCCACCAGTAATTATGGTTATGAATTGGATATTTTTAAAACCTGGTTGTTTATATTTACTTCTTTGGCCAACCCATGAGCAACGGCCTGGAACATTCTGGGACTGCTCTCTCCCACCAAGGGCTGGAATCCTGCACCCCTGTTTGATGTCCTCCTGGTTCCTGTGCTAACTGCCCGTGCACTTGGTGGAACAAAGAGCAGACCAGGAGGTCGTGATGTCCTGATCTGGACGTACAGCGGGCAGCTGCCACCGTGCACGCCTGCCTTGATTTCTTCCCCTTAGGCAACTGGTTCCTCCCTCCTTCTCCCTGTCAACTTCTCTCCCTCTTCCTTTCCATTCCCGGCTCTGTCTAGTTGTGTCCTCTGTGCTTCTTGTACTTCTGACATGTCTACCACATTACACATAGTCTAAAAAATTTCACTCTGCATGGTTTTGGGACATGGCTCCCCCCAGCCCCAACATCCACTAGAGGCCCCTGGGACTGCCAAATGGGTAAGGAAGTTGGGGGATGGTGTGAGCTGCCCAGGGGGCTGGCATGGGGGAGGATCCCCTGGCCTGGCAGCCATCAGAGTCTGGGAACACTGCATGCCTACCCCCTTCCTAATGGTCTCCTGGCCCTTTCCCCAGCTCCTCATCTGTGACCACTCCCAGATCCTGACTTCTCTTTTCTTTCTCCAAGGACTGTGTCTAAATGAGGTCAAGCTTTTCCTGACCCAGGCGACTTACCAGTTCAAGATGCCTTAGCAGGCACTGGCTGGTGCAGCTCTGGACCCCAACCCACCCCCATATCACAGATGAGTATTTTTGGCAACTTCTCCCAGAATAAAATCTTTCACTTTTTTCACTGTGGATGAGGGTGACCGGCCTGGCGCTCTCTTTAGAGGGTGGCCTTGTCTGCCCACATGGGTGCATGGACCTGCTGGTCCCTACTCAGGCCCCCACCCCAGGGTCAGCCTCCCGGAGCCACCAGCCAGAACCACTGTGAGTTCCCAGGAGTGCCAGGAGAGAATCAACAGCAAACCTTCTTGCCTCCGCTACATTTTCCATGATGGCAAAGTGTGCTGAGGTGACTTAGCCCTGTGTTCTGGGAAGATAGGGGGTCTGAGGGCAGGGGTGGTGGTGTGACCTGTCCCGTTTGCTCAGGGAGGCCTCGGCTCTCCAGCCCCCCGCAAGGAGTTATCCTCCTTGGGTGCCGTACATGGGTATGAGGGTCCCAACTTCCATCATCTCCCACAGCAAGCAGGAAAGGGAGGTGTGACCCGGTTCCCGAAAGGCATCCCATGCCAGGCTTGTCCTTGCAGTCCCCCCCCCTCGGGCACCCACACACACCCAGGCTCGATTCTCAGACCCTCCTATCCATCCCCACTTGCCCCTCAAAGCTGCCGGGGAACAAGCCAGGTTCGGCCTGACCCCAGATGGGAGCTGCAGGCAGAATCCTTGCTCCTCCAGATTCCAGCCCCAGAGGGTGGGGCCTTCAGGAAGCTTGGAGGGAGGGGCCACCCCGACCCCCAGGCAGGTGCCTCAGCGGGGTAGCCCACCTGATCCCAGCAGGGAAAGGTGTTTGGGGAGCAGACAGAACCAGGATAGGGTCTGCAGAGTGGGAATTTCAGAAGGCCCTGGATCCAGCCTCCTCTGCCAGGGGGACATGGCTCCTGGCCTGCGACGCAGCGGCAGTGCTGGGCTGGACAGGGGGTAAGGTGACCAACCGTCTCAGTCTGCCTGGCTCATGGCATCACCAGGATCCCCAGGAAACCACCCGACCAGTATGTGTAGCTGTTGTTTCCCAGGAGAGGAGAACCGGCCTCGGAAAGCAGAGAACTCTGCCAGCAGCCTCCCAGCATCTCGGGCTGCACCAGTGACATGGCCTCATCCATCCTGGAATGGGGTGTGAGAGGACCCGGCGCCCCCCACCCCTGAAAGAGTGGAGTCATTCTAAGGCACACCTGAAACACATCCACTGCCCAAGCAGAAGCCATGGCTCAGCAGCTGAGAGACTTCCAGAATTCCAGGACAGGAATTGGAAATAGCCTCGCCTCCGAAGCTCTCCTTTTGTCCAGCCCAGGCGGCCTCCCCAACACTGACCCTGGGAAGTAAGCAGACTGTCCTCAGATGAGTCCTGCTATGAAAGCCCCTCAGAGACTTCCAGAGCCTTGGTGGCCCTGCCCACTGCCCGGTTTGGGGGCTGGCCTTGGGGACAGCGTGGTTTTCCGCCACCAGCCACAGGGTGTTCTCAGAGAGCCCTGGACAGACCCTGGGGACCCTTAGTGGCCCTGGGAGTGTCCCCTTCATCCGAGAGAATCTTGGAGAACAAGCCCTTCTCTTTTGAAAGCAGTCTGGAGGAGGAGCCCCGCCTGCCCACAGCAAGCGTTTTAGTCTCCATTCATCCACCAGGTGCCCCCGTCTGCCCCACAGAGCCGGCCTTTTACTTGGGAAGCTCTTCCTGGTGAAAAACAAGATTCTCTCCAGATTGTAACTGATTTGGATACAGGAATTGGACACACACGTCTGTGGCCAGTGGAGTGGACTGGCTGACGAGGGCCAGGCTGGTTGTGTCCCGCTGGGAGGCTCCGCTTCAGCCAGCGGCGGCCTTGCAGGAACCCGGGCCGGCTGTTGCAAACGTCCGAGGTGAGCCAGAAGGACGTCTTCTCCCACAAACTCTCCTGATTTTAAAATGTTGGCAGGCCACTCAGGAACACATGGCACGTCCTGCGAGCCAAGCAGCACGTCACGCCAGTCAAGAAGCACATCGGGGCACTAGGAGTTTGCAAACCCCCGTTAGCATTCCCAGGTGTTGTAACAGCGGACCAGAAAGACACACCCACTGCCTGTCACCTGGTTAAGCCGGGCCTTCACCCCACATGCTGCAACGTCCGCCCTTCAGAAATGAGACAGAGCTCCTAGCATCCGAGCAAGGTCGTAGATGCAAATGGCGTTTAGAGCAGAACTTTGGAAACGGTCATTTGCGCTCAAGTGTGGCAGGCAGGTAAGGGGTGACCAGGTGACCATGCCCAGAAGAGGCTGGGCTTTGAGGTAACAAGGCCAGTTTCCCATGTGTGCCGCTGGGACAGCTCCCAGGAGGCGCGGAGACGAAGGCCAGCTGAGGATGGTGGTGTCTGTTCCCTTCAGTTCCTGCGCCAGCTCCTCTGCCTTCCAGCCAGTTTAGACTCGAACATGTAAGAGACCATTACTAACTCCAGCTTCGCTTCTGAACTTTCACCCTTAGGGAAGTTGAGGAAGGCTCCCAGCTCTGGCTCCCCCTCGAGTTTGTCTGGCCTGCTTTTGCAGCCTTTCCCTTAACCGTGAGATGCTCAGACCAGGGGCTCCCAGTACACCTGGCAGGGCCTCTGCATGTGCTGGTAAGTTCGGAGAGGCCCCAGCGCCGGCTCTGGCTTGGGTTCCCACCTTGGTTGGGGCAATGACAAAAAAATCAGATTCCTGGGCCCCTCTTCCAGAGCAGTTGCCTCAAGCACCCAGGGGGCCCTTATGCTCTCCAAGTTTGGGGTCATGAGTCTGGTGGCTCCTGGCTGCTGGGAAGCACGTGTCCTGCTCCTGCCTCACAATCACCTGAGAGCTGTGAGTTCAGCTTTGACATACAGTTGACGTTCTCTAAAGTTCACCCTTTCAAGGTATATGATTAAGTGATTTTTATTCTGAAGTTGATCAACCAATATCCTGTGGACGTTGCAAATAATACTGTGAGGGCTTCTCCCCGGGAACTCTGATGCTGTGGAACGTGGGAGTCTGTGGTCTTTTTACGGACCTCCCCGGTCGCTCTGCTCTGTAGCCAACTATGGGAACCCCGGGTTTAGGGGACATTTTGCCGTGTCTGCAGATACTTCTGTCACAACTGGGGGATGCTACGGGCATCTAGTGGTGGGGGCCAGGATGCTGGCCAGTATCCACAGAGCACAGGACGTCCCATGGCAGACTAATCCGGCTCCAAATGTCCACAGTGCCCAGGCTGGAAACCCAGTACTGCCACAGCTGAGTAGCCAGACTGTGGGTCGTTTACAGGCCCCCCACTGGCCTGCCCAGGGTTGAGCCTCGCCTCCAGTAGTGCAAATTCTTGAGGGTGCGCAGTCTCCCTCGTCTGACACACACAGCACCCCAGCCGCCTGCTCACTGGGACAACCTGGGCAGACGCACGCCTACAGAGCAGAGCGCCCACGGAAACATACTTGCCTCTGCGATCTCCTGACACTCCGGTGTGTGTGTGGGGGGGCTGGCAGTTATCTGAGCATTTCTCCCATCAGAAGGCTGTGGTGAAGATTCAGGAGGCCCAAGACACCCTTCCCCTCCCTGTGTCCTGCCCCTCCGTCCCTCCTCTCTGCACAAGAACCGCCCTCACAGAGCTATGCTCCCCTCTAGATCTCCTCTGCCGGGAAGGCCTGGGAGGCTGCTGGAAGGGTTTTCAGGGTGAGGACACAATTCCAGGACGGAAGCAACAGCTGGAGAGGGGGCCCAGCAGTCAGTCTTCTTCGGTTAACAGCCAGAGAAGAGTCGACCCCTGAGCCTGTCCAGGGTCCAGCAGGGCAGAGACAGGCTGGGGAGGCCAGGCAGTAGCTCTGGGAACACCTGACCCAGGAGCACCGTCCTCAGGAGGCAGGACTGCCCGTGGGGAGCGCAGAGATGGCAGTCCAGCAGACCTTCTGAAACAGAAGAAACTCGCCAACCCACATTATCAGCCGCAGAAGATCCAGTGCCAGGCGGGCTATCCTAAGTTAGAGTAAGGTGTGCCTGTACCGAAGGCTGGGCAGAGACCTTGGCCTCTTTCCTTCTGCAATGCCCAGCCCCTCACAAGGTGTGCAAGGCTGAGGCTGCCCCAGGAAGCCCCTTCCCCAGCAAGGGCAGCCAAAGGTGGAGGGGGGGTGCTGCGCAGAGCGGAGCACCACGGCTTCTCCTTTGGGGTGAGAGCAGGTGTCTGCCCCAGCCCAGCTTGGGAGCAGCCCGGGATACCGTCTATCGCTCCTAGGTTGCCAGTCTCCTTAGTGACCAAAGGTTTGAGCTGCAGGCTGGACTCTGAGCTGGGTTCGTCCTGTCCCTGCTCAAGCCCCCACTGGCTCTGCACAGAAGCCGGCTATGCACACCTTCCCAGGGGGGAGGGCCCTGCTCTACCTGGCATGTTTGTTGGAGGCTGGGCTTACAGAGTCCAGCCTGCAGCCAGCCCCAGGACCCTAACACACAACGAAAGGTCCTACGTGAAACCCAAGCAGACCAGAAGGCAGCTGTTAGCCCTGGAGTTCAGGACCAGTCCAGTCGGACAGGAGGAAAGGATGGGCAGGAGGCAGGGTTTCTGGGAACACAGGCCAGAAATAACTTCATGGGAAGAGCCTTGGATGGGCAAGAAGGTTCCAGTGCCATGTTGTGACTGAGACAGCAGTAGATGGGTGCCGTGTGGAGGCAGGTGGGACCGGGGGTGCCTTCTGCTCTGGGCTGTCCGTGCCCTGCCTCTCTGCACGGAGCCAGCCAGCAGCAAAGCTCAGGATGCGAGGCAAGACCACAGAGCCTGGTGGTGGTTTGAACTTTCTTCTCTTTTGTTAAAAGGAGGAAGGGAAAGGGTGTGAGGTACCCCCGGGCTCTGGGGGAGGCATGCAGGCAGCCCCAGCAGGCAGGCGCTGGGGAATGGGTGGGAAGAGTCCTGGAGTTTCCCACAATTCCTTTTTCTGCAGGGAACAGCAAGGCTGGCTGAGCAGGGGGTGGGAGAGGGGGGCAGGGCCCTGGGGAGACAGATGGCAGACAAGGGGCTTGGGGGCTCACTCTAACATGCAAAGTCCAGCTGCCCCATAAACTAGGTTGCTTCTTGTAGAGCGACATACATATAAATACAGACACAGCTACACACACACATGCGGAGAAGCCTCTGCATTCCCGAGGGTGGGGATCTAGGCCTCCTGGCCCCTGAGGAGCTCCCAGGCAGGAGCCAGCCAAGTCTCCGCCGCTGTGGCGATTCTCCGCAGTCCCCCGGGGTGGGGCAGGGCGAGCGAGTCCTCTGGGGAAGGCTGCTTGTTCTCTGAAGTTCTGTCCACCAGCACCAAGACGACTCTGAACCACATCCATGCAAGGTGGGGGCCCCGTGCCTGCACTCCCATGTTTGCGCGCAGGCAGCCCGTGTGCTGGCACCAGGGTCCAGTCTCTCCCCTCCAGGGCTCCGGGGAACGGGGGTGCAGACAGAGCAGGGTGAAGGGGGCCCGCGGAGACATCCTCTCCCCCGCCCCACAGGGTCCTGGCCTCCGGGAGGGGGGAGGGGCCTCCCTTATCTCTCCGCCTCCATGGCAGGGTGGGCCCTCGGTTCTGAGGCGGCCTGTTGGGGGGCCAGGGGTGGCCAGTCTGACGCGGGGGAGGGGGGTGCCGGAGTCCACAGGGGCGGCTGCTGCAGCTGGTGGTGCTGTGGCCCCCCTGGGGGCGAGGCCGCAGACGGCCAGCTCGGTGCCGCGAAGCTGCCGGTGGCGGCGTGGGGGCAGTGCGGCGGGGGGGACGTGGCCGTGGCGGCCATCGGGCTGCCACTGCCGCCCCCATGAAAGCTCTCGGAAGCCTTGAGACGGGAGAACATGGTGAGGGCATCAGGGAAGTTGGGGGGCGTGGCGGGGGTGTTGGCAGGAGTGCACATCTGTGGGGGGAAAACAGAGAGGCTGGGGTAAGAACCCCTTCCTGGGAGGCCACCTGGCCTCTCGCTGCCTTGTAGGAGGAGACCCACACTCTGCCACGGCTGCGAGCTTCTGGGCCTCTCCCCAGGCTGCCTTCTGGCTCCGGACACCAACCACTAGCTTGGGGCTCAGGGAGGAAAGGTGCAACTGAGATGGGCTGGCCCAGCACACCCACCAGCAGTCCCCAGGGAGGCCCCCCCCACAGCAGAGAGCCACTGTGACTTCCTCAGGGGGGGCGACGCCTCCCTGCCCCGACCCAGGAGCACCCCCTACCGCCACCCCTGGGGCTGCAGGGACACTTACCATCTGGTGGTGGTGGCTGTAGGGGATGTTGGTCTCCTGGAAAAAGGCGCTGAGGGCCGTCTGTGGAAAGAAGGCCCAGATTTCATTACCCTCAGGCCCTTGCTCCCAGAATCTCTCGGCTTGGTGTGCCCCTGGGCCTGGCTACTGAGCGGGAGAGAAGGGAGTGGAAGGACCGTGCCTGTCACCACTCGACACCTACCACCCGCACCCCCCCTCCACAAGGAGGCGCGGTGGACTCCTGGGCAGGTCTGGAGGGGATAAAGACACAACACTGCCTCTAGCTGGCACACACCTAATGTGGTCACTGTGACCTTGGGAGAGGAGCAGGCAGCACCCTTTCCAGGTCTCTCAGCGAACGGCCTTTGACTGAATTCTAGCCTGACTGTCACCAACTCCATGGGTGGCAACTCCCTAATCTGGGCCTTAATTTCCTCATTTTTAATTGTTTGTTTTAAAGATTTTATTTATTTGATGGAGGCACAGCGAGAGAGGGAACACAAGCAGGGGGAGTGGGAGAGGGAGAAGCAGGCCTCCGGTGGAGCAGGGAGCCCGATGCCGGGCTCCATTCAAGGACCCTGGGATCATGACCTGAGCCAAAGGCAGACGCTTAACAACTAAGCCACCCAGGAGCCCCTCAATTTCCTCCTCACTGAGCCAGGGGATGGCACAGACTCCTGGATGTTAAGTCCATGACCTGACTCCCCTTCTCCTTGGCTGGCCATGGGAGATTGCCATTATCTGGGCCTCAGTTTCTCCATCTGCACAAGGAAATTGGACGAGGTGGTTTCCAGACGCCCCCCCCCCCCCCCCCCCCCCCCCCCCCCCCC